>NC_089491.1:319765797-320053297 GCF_036850765.1 Saccopteryx bilineata
AAATGTATTATATGGTAGATTAAAGTGAACAGTTTTCAATTGGGAGTATAAAAAAAAAAAGCCATGTGAGTAGATAACTTCTGGTAGAGAAAATAAGCCAATGCTTCATGGAGGTGATGGTAATTGAATTAAGGGTTGAAACGTACGGTATAATTTAAACAAATAGAATTTGAAAAGAGGGAGATATTCTAGGTGGAGCAAATTCAGACTTTAAAGGAGGATAAGGGAAACATGGTATGTTTAGATTGATTCTAAAGTGCAGAAAAGATTAGCAGAACAAAAGAGGAGACAGATTTGATACTGAGATGAAGGGCCTTAGCTTTGATAAGTTTTGGTTTATTGGGTAAATATTGAGGAAACCCTCCCTCCGTCAAACACAAATTGATGCGCTCATAAAAAGGCACCATGGAAATATTTGCATGATTTGAAGTAAAATGTATTGAATTTAGGTATTAATGTATTTCACCCCTCCCCCTATGCCTGTCCAATAAATTATTTAAAAAATATAATTTTGGACATCTTTGCCAGGTCTGGTATATTCTGCAAAGATTAATGAGAGAGAGAGAGCGAGCGAGAGAGAGAGAGAGAGAGAGAGATGTTTTAAGATATTTGGTGCATGTGACGGATATGAATTTGAGATTGTCATTTGAGGACTGGGAAAAAGATTCATTGTAGAAGTAGCCAAGAGTGTAGTGTTAAAATGCTTTCTAGAGACATCTGGTAGTTTTTGGTATGTATTAAGAAATCATGAAGTTATTGAATGAAGAGAAGGCGTGAGATAAAATTCTGAAGCAATATAAGCCATTATTAATGTGGAAAAGGGTCAGAACCAGAATATTCAAGTAAAGATATTTAAGAGGGAATAGAGGATAAAGAACTGAGCAAAGGAGTGGATAATAAATTGCATCCATATGCTTTTTCAGTAATAAAATTAAATAGCAAGCATTTCTCAACATGTAAACGGATTGTATACTGAAAGATTTTTTATAGGTTATCCAGAAATCAGACCAGACTTCCTTCAGAAACGATGTAATACATGGCTTCAGGTCACAAGCTAGCCCATCAATTTAACCTTGAGGTAAAAAAGGGGTGGCCGACGCCCTTTATAGTTGATATTTATTATTTTAAAAATATTTTTAAAATTAGTTTTTAAATTTAATAAATTGGATCTTTCTCTCTCACTCTCTTTCACACACAAACACACACACAACAATTTTTCCAGACTCTCTTGAAGATTCACATTTGACAAGACTAAGCCTGCGTTTTTACACAGCAAATACAGCAGTCTAATGAGAGTTAAAAACCACCTCTTTAGACGTTCCCACAGTACCCTATAACTTTGTTTTATCAATTTGTTTATTATTTCTATTAATATTTGCCTTGAAACTTAACCACTCGCTGCAACAATTTTTATAAGTGAAACATGCTTGGATTTATAGGAGATAACAATGAACAGATTGCTTATTCTAGTTGGTTTGGAATCCCTTCTTGTCTTCTGTTACCTTAGAGTACTCTGCAGGAATTCACTTTCTGCTTAAATGTCCCTTTGCTTTCTTGGTTTTGGAATAATACTGTCATATTTACATTTTTCAGAAATCAAAGAAATGAAAAAAAAGTAAAAGTAAAAATGCTTAGGTTGTGTTGTGGAGTGTGGGTTAGAGGAAGTTAAGACTGAAGGACTATTGTATTTTCAATAGGAACTTGAAATCTGCAGGTCAGGAGAAAGGATCGACTGGATACATTCACTTGGGAGTCATTTGCAGCAAATGGTGATTGATGTGAGAAATAGAGTACAGAATAAAAAAAGAGGCCTAGAATGAAGTCTTGGGTAAACTGACATTGAAGAGGTACATATAAAAATAGGAACTAGCAGAGACTTTAAGAAGGTGGTCTGACTTGGCCGGATAGCTTGGTTAGAGTATGGTCTTAATATGCCAAGGTTGTGGGTTTGTTCCCATAGTCAGGGCACCTACAAGAATCAACAAATGAATACATAAATAAGTGGAACAACAAATCGACATTTCTCCTTCTTTCTTTTTCTTTCTTTCTTTCTTTCTTTCTTTCTTTCTTTCTTTCTTTCTTTCTTTCTTTCTTCTTTCTTTTCTTTCTTCTCTTTCCCTTCCTCTTTCTCTTCCTTCTTCTCTCTCTAAAACCAATCAATAAATAAAAAATTAAAAAACAAGGAGGTCTGAGCGGTAGATGAGGAATCTAGAAAGAGGTGATGTCATGGAAGCCACACGGAGAGTTCTAAAGAGTGAACAAAAATTCAATGAGTTAGAGAGGTTAAGGAAATCAAAGGTTAAAAAATACCCCAAACTGAAGACAAACCAAATATTAAGAGGTTAATGGATAAACAAGATATGCAAGGAAATACTACTCAGCAATAAGAATGAACAAACTATTAATAAAAAATAGTCACATTTGGATTTGTTATGAGGCAATTTCTATGCTGAAGATAAAATATTTAGCTACAATGATGTGTGGATTTAGTAAATCTTTGACCATCTACTGTTTTTTGCCATGTATAAGATGCATCTTAATTTGGAGGCCCAAAATTAAAAAAAATATATTGCATAAAGTTATTGAACTCAGGTTTTATTCATCATAAAGTTCATACAACTCGTCATCACTGTCAAAACTCCCATCCATTAGCTTGTCCTCATCTGTGTCTGATGATGAATCACTGTCTTCAGCAATTAGCACTAAAACAAGCACAAAACAGGAAATGCAACTAAAAAAATCTACAACCACTGTATAAGGAGGACCTAGTTTTTAGACCCCCAATTTTTAAAAAAATGTGTGTCTTATACGTGGGGAAATACGGTATGTGAATTTATTAATGTTCAAAAGATAGAATGTTGTTCACTCTAATCCCAACAAAATACTTTTGTCATGCAACAACATCACAGAAAATGAGAAAAAGAAAATAACTTATGGCCCTGGCTGAGTAGCTTAGTTGGTTAGACCCTCGTCCTGATATGCCAAGGTTGCGGGTCTGATTCCCAGTTAGGGCACATATAAGAATCAACCAATTAGTATATAAATAATTGGGACAATGTCTGACCTGTGGTGGCACAGTGGATAAAGCATCAGCCTGGAACACTGAAATCACTGCTTCAAAAACCTGGGCTTGCCTGGTAAAGACACATATGAGAGTTGATGCTCCCTGCTCCTTCTCCCTTCTATCTCTCTTTTTCTCTCTCTCTCTCTCTTTCTCCCCCTTCTCTCTAAAAATATGAGTGTATGGCCAGGGGCCATCATCGTGGCCATTCACATGCAGGTTCTCATTGAATTCGGGCAGACAGTAAAGAAATGGTGGAGACGGAGGATGGTGGACCATTCTGTTTATTGGTGTCTCACCCAGGCAGTCAAGGCACAAAAAAAGCCAAGGGAAAAGCAGGTTTTCTGCTTTTAGAGGGCAAGGGATCAGGGAGGAGAGAAAAAGAAATCTTCCAGCACCTTTCAGTGGTGGGAGCAGAAACTCCCTTCCAGTAAACATTTAGCAAGACAATGGCCCCTCCCAATCAGGAAGGCAACATGCAATCTCACAGACCAATATATCTGGTGTTGCCCAGCCCCCAATGCAAACTATAAGCAAGCAAACATATACATCATATTTACAAACTTATTTGACCAACAATGAATAAACAAAAATTATTAAAAAAATAATTGGAACAACAAATCATTATTTCTCTCTCCCTTTCTCCCTACCCCTTTCTCCAAAAACATTTTTTTTTATAAAAAGAAACAATAATAAATTATTTATACTTTAGATGAATGTATAAAGTTAGTATCTGTAAGGCCAGTAGCCATGGCCACCACCACAGCTGCCTGGTCCATGCAGGTTGGCATTTGGTTCGGACAGACGGTAATGAAACAATGGAGCCAAGAACTGGTGGGCCATTACCTTTAATCCTAGCTTGCACCTGGCGGGCAAGAAATACACACAGTGGGAAAACACTTCCCTTTCCATTCAGGGCTCCCAAAGCCACTGACTTATCTGAGTTTCCTACAATCAAAGGTTTCTAGCTGACCAGCCTTATTCACCTCTGTTCCCCATCTCCTTCTCTCTGCACAAACTGGCTTCTCCTTCAGCACTCTGCCATCTTGGCTACTTCTTCTATCCTCCACGTGACCTTTCTCTGCTCTCCTCTCTAATGCTAATTTCAGGAACCAAGAGAGAGCGAGAGAGAGCAAGCTGCCATTCTGCCCCATTTTATGGTGTAGAAATAAAAACTTTTAATCCATTATACAAACAAGGAAGTCTCTGATACAGAGTCACTTAGGGTGGGAAAGGCTTAGTCTTAAAACTAAGTCTTAGGGTATAATGACCCTGGCTGCTTACAGCCTGTCCCCCCAATCAATGCAAACTATAAGTGAGCAAACCTATATATCATATTTACAAACTTAATTGACCAACAGTATCCAAAGTGGGACACTTTGGAGAAAGAAAGGGATAGCTCTTAAAATTTCAGTAAGGCCCTGCCTGGGTTTGCTCAGTGGCTAGAGCAGAGGTTCCCAAACGTTTTACACAGGGGGCTAGTTCACTGTCCCTCAGACCGTTGGAGGGCCGGACTATAAAAAAAAAAAACTATGAACAAATCCCTATGCACATTGCACATATCTTATTTTAAAGTAGAAAAACAAAACAGGAACAAATACAATATTTAAAATAAAGAACAAGTAAATTTAAATCAACAAACTGACCAGTATTTCAATGGGAACTATGGGCCTGCTTTTGGTTAATGAGATGGTCAATGCGCTCCTCTCACTGACCACCAATGAAAGAGGTGCCCCTTCCGGAAGTGTGGCAGGGGCTGGATAAATGGCCTCAGAGGGCCGCATGAGGCCCGCCGGCTTTAGTTTGGGGACCCCTGGGCTAGAGTGTCGGACTTTCTGGGTTTGATTTCTGGTCAAGGCACACATGACCAGGCATATATGAGAAGCTGCTATCTGCTTCTCTTCTCCTCCCCCTCCCTCCCTCCATCCTTCTCTCTCTCTCTCTCTCTCTCTCTCTTTCTCTCTCTCTTCCCTTCTTGTAGCCAGTGGCTCAAATGGTGCTAAGGATAGCCTGATTGGTCTGAGTGTTGGCCTCAGGCACTGAGGATAGTTCAGTTTATTCAAGCATCGGCCTTAGATAGGAGTTGCTGGGGCAGGAGCATCCTGGTCAGGGTGCATCTGAGAGCCAGTCTCAATGTCTCTCCTCCTCTCACTTAAAAAAAACTTCAGTAAGTATGAATCATATCTATCCCAAGCAATCCAAGATGCATGCTCAACCTGATTGTGGTTCACATTTATTGAAGCTATCTATCTGTCAGACCAGGGGTCCCCAAACTATGGCCTATGGGCCGCATGCGGACCCCTGAGGCCGTTTATCTGGCCCCCTGGCGCACTTCCGGAAGGGGCACCTCTTTCATTGGTGGTCAATGAGAGGAGCATAGTTCCCATTGAAATACTGGTCAGTTTGTTGGTTTAAATTTACTTGTTCTTTATTTTAAATATTGTATTTGTTCCCGTTTTGTTTTTCTACTTTAAAATAAGATATGTGCAGTGTGATAGGGATTTGTTCATAGTTTTTTTTTATAGTCCGGCCCTCCAATGGTCTGAGGGACAGTGAACTGGCCCCCTGTGTAAAAAGTTTAGAGACCCCGTGACAGACAGTAAAATGAGGGTTTTGTTTTTTTTTTAATTTATTTTTTTTACCAGTTTATCTGATTTAATGACTAAAGAGTTTTGGTTGCCAAAGTTAATAATTCTTTCTTTGTATATATTGAATTCACCAACAAAAATGTGATTTTTAATGACTTTGCTGAATGTAACTGTTTATTACAAAACTAGTACCCGCTACATACCAATTTCTATCTAAAGGAACTGAGAAATTAAGATGATTAATACATAGTTTTAATTGTTAATGATCTACCAGTTTAGTTGATAATCTGGGAAGGAAATTTCCCTGTAATTTGGTCAAGTATCATGATGATAGTGTAGTTTCTGAAGACTCCAGCTAGTATTTCAGTACATTATGTACTGTATTTTGCAGGGTTAGGATTATAGTGTATTTGGACTTTGTAAGGTAGAGTTTGCTTTTTTTTTTTTTTAAAAAAAGGTTTATTGATGGAAAAGATAATGTATAGCTAATTGTGTGTATAAGTGGCATTTTCTGTATCATGAAAAGTGTAGTCAACATGATGTGTGTTTATATATGTGCATGCATCCGTGTAGATAAAAGTGGAGAGAGAAAGAGGTCAGTTCTTTATCACAAAGAATGTATTTCCATATCTATAACGTAATTTTTGCTACATTTAAGCTATATTCTGTGAAGAGTTTAGCATGATTCTCTGACACATCTGGTAGGTATGTATGGCATTAATTAGCATAGGTATTGCTTTAAATGACATGTCAGTCCAGGACAATAAAAAAGTATTTGTTACTGATGTCAATCATTCATCCTTTGTCAGTTCAAAGGCTTCCCTAAAGGAATGTGCATTGATCTTCACTGACCCAAAATACAGCAAAAGCATTTCTGTGTCCACAAACAAAGGATGAAGTACCTATGTGTGAAAAGCCATATAGAAATATTCATAGAGAAAGTACATGTTGATAAGTTTTAATGTTAAGGTTATTAAATTAAGCCAATATTAGTTTAATCTTTCAAAAAGAAATCATAACAGTTTTATGTAATCACAAAAATCTCATCTTGAATGAGTTTTCCCTCCCAATAGTTTTAGTTTTGGTAGTCAAATTTGTGTTTTTGTTTTATCTTGCAATAATTTTGATGTATGCCAGGTAAATGATTGCAAGTTTCAGTTACAATAGTTAAAAACTGAAGGGGATCACATAAGTGTCAATTTGTGATCAAACTGATGACTTAAAGAGGTATACTTCTGCATAAATATCTCTCCATATATATAGATAGATAGATTTGTATTTAGCTATCCTGATACAGATATTGATTGGCTTCATTTACTATTTTTCCACTATACTTTAAATAAATATTAATAATCACCAGTGTAATAGTTTTAAGTTTTGAGCAAAAACAGGCTTTAAAGTGCTAGCACATACATTTCCACAAAACATCTATATTTCCAGTTTTTCTCGAAATTTTGCCCTACATTCTGATTTATTATTTAATGGAAAAGAAACAATATGAATAACTTTAAGGTAAAGCAAGATGGTATATCCAGGGCATGGCACAAGTTGGAGATATTTACCTTGATTATTAATATTTCATTGTAATGAGACAGAAATTATTCATTATTAGAATCCTACATTTGATCAAATTTGTCATATATAATTAATTCTCTTAAAATTGTGAATGTATTTGTCACAAGAGGTCAGATAATCATAAATCTTGTAAGGGTAGGATATGTGGCATTTTTGTATCTCAATGTTAGAGAATTAACGCAAAACCAGAATTAGAATGTACTAATGTTGTATACTCTCATTTTACCAGAATGTCTTGTTTGAATCATTATCCCAGCTTTTGTGCCCTCTTTGAAATTCTTACTCCAGAGCTCTTGCTCTGCCCTGTAGACCCTCTGTCATCTCTTTCTGGTCTGTCTCATGCTTTTGAAATCATCTTTTTATATTATTCCATTAACAATTTTAAAAAATGGACTTTTCTTCATACTTTTCTAATCATCCCATAATTCTTTAGCCCTAAGACATTAAAATGAATGACTAAAAATATTTGATATCTAATCATCTCACCAGTTCATTCAAACTCATGGATTTGCAAAATTATGGTAAAGTCTTTTAAAAATACATTTGAGTAGGCTTTTGTAGTCATTTGGATTTTGATAATTAATTTTCTCTTGCTATGCCGCTTAGCCATAAAAATGAAAAAAGAAGATAGATGTGGGTTTCTTTTAGTGTTGTTAATTTAAAATACTTGATTTATTTATTATAATATTCAACAATGGCAATTCCTATTTTTTCTGTTCACCTCGAATTCAACAGAAAATAATGAGAAACCCCCACTCCCCAGCACAGTAAGAAAAAGTTTGATGCATTTTATAATAATTGATTAAAAGTATAATTTCCCTCTAGATCAAACAAATAATAGAAGTCTGTTCAAGCTTTGTCCTGACCTATTCTGGAAGTAAAAGAATACCCTGGAGAAAGGAGTATTGTAAGCAGAAAGAATAAGACTCCTCAATCCTGGAAGAGAGAATTAAAGGCTAACCCTCGAAATGTAAGTCATCTGTACTCAATATTTTTCATTCCTCAGTTTTTGCGGCTATTCAGGTATTAGTAGAAATATATATGATGACAATATTATTTGGATTTTTATCTTCACTACAAAATATACGGTGCTTTGGTTGGTAAATTTTATATTACTATTTGTGTTAATATTGTCTAACTCATAACATACAGTGATGCTTTACAATAATAATATTTAATGCAAAATGGATTAATTTTAATTTTACCTTCTGATGGAGAAATGTTAAGAATGTTGATATTATTCTGATGAAAAGAAAATGGCTTCCTTTGATGTAATATCTGCAGTTCTGCCATCATGATCCCTTTTTGCTCTAAACTTTGGTTCTATTTTTCTTTTATATTTCTTCATATCTGAAAATAAGACTATCCTAATAGATCTATTTAAATCTACCTTTCAGTAAGAGAGACATTCAGTCCTTTCTTCACTTTGCATGTTAAAACTGAATTGGACTTAATTTGTATTCATTGTCTACTATAAAAAGTTATACATTTTGTCAGCTCAGTGTACTAGGAAGAGTGATTTCCTGTCTTGTCAGGAAAAAAAAAGATTTGTGTTAATTATTACATAGACACACACAATTTAGTTGCTGTTTAGAAATTGGAAGAGAGAATGATAATCAAAGGCAATACTTTTTCAGGAATAATATTTGGAAAGAAACTTCTGTCATCATCACTTTTATCTGGAAGTTACCTAGTATATTATCCTTGTGATAAGGCGCTTGATATTTGATGTAAAGTCTATCTGCCAGACATTTGACTTTTGCTTAACAATTGATATCCTTTTTTTTATTTCTCACAGATAGAATGTTGTTTTGTTTTTAAAAAGTCCAAATTACACAGTAGAAAATGAATACTTATTGGAGTTTAATACATTTAAATCATGTATTCTTCCACTTATCTCCAAAATTGAAACATGAATCTTTACAGGTTTTGAATGTGATATTCTTATTGACACAGCATCTGCAGTAACATAGTAGTCTGCAGCGAGAAACCTCTAGAATTTCAAGGTTTATATTTAATATCATTGTTTGGAACTTTCTGACAGAGTTACACAACTCTGTGACCATTCTTGACAATCTATATTTGTGCCTTAGGATTCATGAATTTAACAACTGTGCATAAAAATAAATTTTGTTGGATTCAATTTTAGATGTTCAGTTCAAAATTTAGATATCATTGAACTAGATAGAAACACCTTGAAGAAAGACCACAAAAATTACCACTCATGGCCCTGGCTGGTTGGCTCAGTGGTAGAGCGTCAGCCTGGCGTGCAGGAGTCCCAGGTTCGATTCCCGGCCAGGGCACACAGGAGAGGTGTCCGTCTGCTTCTCCACCCCTCCCCCTCTCCTTCCTCTCTGCCTCTCTCTTCCCCTACCGCACCAGGGCTCCATTGGAGCAAAGTTGGCCCGGGCGCTGGGGATGGCTCTATGGCCTCTGCCTCAGGTGCTAGAATGGCTCTGGTTGCAACAAAGCAACGGCCCAGATGGGCAGAGCATCGCCCACTGATGGGTGTGCCGGGTGGATCCCAGTTGGGCGCATGCGGGAGTCTGTCTGACTGCCTCCCCGTTTCCAACTTCAGGAAAAAAAAAATTACTACTCATTTCACTGACATGAAAAAATTATTCTTCACTTAAAACTTTCATTTTTATCATTTAAAAGTGTGATAAACTTGAAAATGTTATTTAAGTTTGTTAGGTCTGTAGAAAACTTTCATTTATTGGTTGGAGGCTGAAGAACTTGGGAAAATATTATTATTCACAAGAAAATTTTGCTGTTTCTCTGCTCTAAAATATTGATAATGGGTAAAGTATCATATATCAACAATAATGGCCAACTCTCATAAACATATTATAGAGTAAAGCACTTTGGCACAAAAGAACAATACTGTATTTCTTTTAATATAGTTCCAAAATGAGACTATATTGTTTAGTGATACAATAAGTGATTACAACTAAAGTAAAGATAATGGTTAAATTGTAGGTAGGAGATGGAATTTGGAGTGCAGGTTCCCATAGCTTTTGGTGTTGCAGCAAAGTTTTGTGTATTCAGTGGGCTGGTGGCTGCATGGATATTTGCTTTATGAAAAGCCATTGGTGAGAAACTAGATGCTTTTCTGCTAAGATTGGGAACAAGGCAAGGAAATCTCCTCTTGTTACTGGAAGAAGGACCTGGGACCTGGTCCTTTGGGTCTGTCTAGAGATAGCCAGTAGTGGTGTGCGTTCTTGACTTTGTGCAGAAAAAAATTCACAACATGAATCCAGGTGATTTTGAAAGTAAGTTTGTTAAAGTTGGGAATAGTGAAACAAGGAAGGGCCTAGGATAGAAGAAGCAACAGGAGTGCCTGGGCAAGAATGCTCTGGCTCTTAGAAGCCTTTTGGGAAGGAAATGAACCTACACCGGGAAGTCAGAGAAAAGGGGTTGATCTGGGAGGAGCTGCTGCTGCCCACTGCTCCTCTGCTTCAAGTCTGGTGGGAACCCTTGCAGGGGTCCCCAAACTTTTTACACAGGGGGCCAGTTCAGTGTCCCTCAGACCATTGGAGGGCCACTACATACAGTGCTCCTCTCACTGACCACCAATGAAAGAGGTGCCCCTTCCGGAAGTGCGGCGGGGGCCGGATAAATGGCCTCAGGGGGCTGCATGCAGCCCGCTGGCTGTAGTTTGGGGACGCCTGCAGGGAGATATGGCTGTTGGGGCAGAACAGGAAAAGAGAAGAGGGAAAAGTGCCAGTGTGCTCCCAGGAGGGAGAGCACTCTGCTCCAGCTCCTTGGTTTTGAGTGCTTTCAAGGGCTGGGAGTTTAGGGGAGATTTCAATAGAATATTCCTCAGTTTTTCCAGGTCTGCCCTTTCCAGATTGTTGTCTCTACTGATTGGTCAACCCCAGGGCAGGGGGGCATTAGTCATGGCAGCTGGTCCTGGGTTACCCACCTGGCTTTCCTGCTTTTCTGGGCCTGGAGCTAAAATACAAGTGAGGCTTAGATGTTGTTTCTAGGGAGCTGACCTTGAATATCTGGCTGTAAATTGCTGGGCCAACCTGTGCAGCTCTCTATCTCAGTTTCCCCATTGTGCTTGCCAAGGAGTTCTCCTAGCTTCTTCTTATCCTGCCTCACTACTATACAGCTGTTAGAATAGCAAATATTCCCAAACACCGACAAAACCAAATGCTGCCAAGAATGTGGAGCAAGAAGTACTCCGATTTATGGTTGCTGGGAGTGCAAAGCAATACAGCCACTTTGGAAAACAATTTGACAAAAGTTAAACATACATACAGTGAAATACTTACCATAAAATCCAGTAATTGCACCTTTGGGTAGTTAGTTACTCAGATGAGTGAAAACTTTTGTCCTTGAAGAAACTTGTGCAAGAATGTTTTTGGAAGCTTTATTCATAACTGCTAAACTTTGGAAGCAACCAGGTGTCCTTCAGTAGATAAGTAGATCAAATAAACTGTGATACATTCATACAAAGGACTTATTGTGATAAAAAGAAATGACCTATCAGGGCACAAAAAGGAATAGAAGAACCCTAAATGAATATTACTTTGTAAATGAAGCCATCTGACAACACTACATACCGTATAATTCCGACTCGATGACGTTCTGGAAAAGGCAAAACTATAGAGATGGTAAAAAGATCAGTGGTCGCCAGAGGTGCGGGTGCGGGGAGGGAGGAAAGAAAGGATGGAACACGGGATTTTTAGGGCAGTGAAAATATCATGTAATTATTGACTTAGCATAAATCCATCTTTAATATAGATATTTCAGGTTTGACTTTAAAAAATAGGTATTTTTATAATATAACCAAAACCCATTCTATAGTAATGAACTGTTTATCTTTATTGAGTTGTTGGTGGCTTCTTTCCTTAAATTTTAATACATTTTATGTAGTTGTCTATCATCTCTACAAACACTTTTCTACTGAAGTGGCACTTTAATCTGTTAATTTTAACATTAGTATGTTTCTTATATTGAAAAAATTACATTTAATGCAGTGAAATTGATCAATAAGAGTACATAGGTGTTAGGTAAATGTTTCTATAGCACATTTTAACTGTTGATTATGTTGTGTACCCATCACCCAAAGTCAAATCGTTTTCTGTCACCATATATTTGTTCCTCTTTACACCCTTTCCTCCACCCCCCCACCCACATAAATCCTTCCCCCTGGTAACCACTTCACTTTTATCTATGTCCATGAGTCTCAGTTTTATGTCCCACCAATTTATGAAATCGTACAGTTCTTAGCTTTTTCTAATTTACTTATTTCACTCAGTATAATGTTCTTAAAGTCCGTCTATTTTGTAAATGACAATATGTCATCATTTCTTATGGCTGAGTAGTATTCCATTGTGTGTGTGTGTGTGTGTATATATATATATATATCACATCTTCTAATATGTTTTTTATTTCTCTCTCTTCTTTTTCTTCCTTACTTTCTTTTTTTTCTTAGCATATTCTATTTTTAATTTTCCAAGGAGTGAATATAATCATATTTAACTGATTGACATTAATAGAACACTGGAATTTATTACTCCTAAGAAAAAAATATAAAACTATTGCCCTTTCTTTTAGTCTCAGATGTCTTAGGGAGAATGCATCTGTTGCTCTTGCATTTATTTTTTATTGACTCACTGAAAACTTGGTTTTTGTAAGATATCTGTGATTTTGATTTGTCTTGGATAAAATCCATATTATCAAGGAGTTACATTTTGAACATATTCAACTAAGAATTATCTTTTACTTTGCCATATTGAAATTTGGGAATAAAATCAGATTTTGGTTTAAACAAGCTATGTTTCTTTATAGTGTCAAATGATTTTCCCCCCTAAATTGAAGAGACACCAAGCAATCCATGGAGGAGAGTCTTTTTATTTTATATTTTTTTGTAAAAGCATAAAGTGGGTTGAATTTTCACTCTGCCACATATTTTTTAAAAATTGATCTTGGATAAGTTTTGCATGTTCAGAAACCACTTTTTTTTCTTGTATCTTATATAAAATTAAATGATCAAACATAAAAAAATAGCTGGCATGTAGCAGGCACTTAATTAATATCTTGGTCACTTGTGTCCTTGACTCGCTCTCTATGTGGGTGTTTGTGTATATAAATAAATGTGCATGTAGTTTTATATATATATAAAATATACTGTATTTTATATGCCCATATATGTCTATCTCTGGGTCTCTGTCTCTTACCTTTCTATATATATGCATCTCTCCATCTGTATATCTCTATCCCTATATCTCTGTGTATATATGTATTTATGTGTCTTTGTGTGTGTGCATGGATGTATGCATTTATATGGCAATGTGTAATACATAGCTATTTATTCTATTTGTTAAGTTCCAAAGCAGAGAACTCTTCTGAATAGGATATAATTTTGGAATTTAAGGAATATGGGTTCTATTGCCAAATGAAATATTTTTAAAAATTATTATTTTGTGTCCTAGTATTTACAAATTTCAGTGGGAAATGGAAGTGTTATTTCCTTCAATGTGTAAGTCAGAGAATGATGCACTACTACAATTTGATTAGAGTTAAACGATGTGCATAGGTCAACTTGAGAAGATGCATGGGAATGTGGTGAACAAGATAATCTATTTATTAAATAGCTAAAAGGATATATGTGAATTTTAACAAGACCAAAAATGCAAGGTAGGAGTCGAATCTTTCTGGAGAATTGACATTCATGTGATTTAGTTTTCACTAAATAACAAGACACTAGTTTCTTGGGTCAGCTTTGTACAACTCTCTTCAGAACTGATTTGAATCTTTGTGGAATAATAATTCAACAAAATGAGGTGTATTGCTCCATGTTCTTTTATAATGATGTAGGCTTTTTACCAAAAGATTGTATATCTTGCTTAAATATCTTATCTGAATTTGTGTCTTGCGACTTCTAATGACTACCTCAAATTATAACTAATTGGCTGTTCTCAGACACTAAAAGGAGGATTGTAACAAAAGAAACAGAATGCTTAAATACAAAGATGAAATCTGTGAAGTTAAGTATTTATCATGAAGACCTGACCTCTTGGTTTTAAATGATTATTTTTAAAAATAAAAGCAAACTGTATAGTTAAAACTTATTTACCCTGGCCGGCTAGCTCAGTGGTAGAGTGTCAGCCCAGTTTATGGAAGTCCCAGGTTCGATTTCCAGCCAGGGCACATAGCAGAAGAACCCATCTGCTTCCCCACCCCTCCCCCTCTTCTTCCTCTCTATTTCTCTCTCTCTTCCCCTCCCACAGTCAAGGCTCCATTGGAGCAAAGTTGGCCAGGATGCTGAGGACGGCTCCATGGCCTCTGCTTCAGGTGCTAGAATGGCTCTGGTTGCAATGGAGCAACACTCCCGATGGGCAGAGTATCGCCCACTAGTGGGCTTTGCCAGGTGGATCCCAGTCGGGTGCATGTGGGAGTCTGTCTCTCTGCCTCCCTGCTTCTCACTTCAGAAAAATGCAAACAAACAAACAAACAAAAAATGAACAAAATACTTATCTTTTCTCTGTCTTCAGGTTTTAAAGACAAAATGGTTAAGACAGAAGTTCTTGTTAAACACGAGATAGATAGATGGGAACCACCAAATGCCTTTGACGGATCCATTACTTACCCATTGAATCCACTTCCAAGTTAATGATCCAAAGAGGTATCTGGGACAGGGGACTGACTGTTCCTGGACTGATCTCTTTTGTAATGGGTATATCGATGATCTAGTTTTGTGGAGTTGGCAGTTCTACCCATGCAACCATTATTACTTATGAGCTCCATTTTGATTATAACTCTGTGGGACAACATAAAGGAACAACAAAATGATCTTGGGTCAGGTATAAAAGAATAGTTTGACAGTTTAAATTCTCCATAAATATGACCTGTGTGTCATGTCAGCTGAACTCTCTGTAAGTGTTTAATGATTTTATTATTCTACAACTTAAAATGCCTAACTTATCTTCTTGCAA
Source organism: Saccopteryx bilineata (assembly GCF_036850765.1). Classification (NCBI taxonomy): domain Eukaryota; kingdom Metazoa; phylum Chordata; class Mammalia; order Chiroptera; family Emballonuridae; genus Saccopteryx; species Saccopteryx bilineata. The sequence goes on from NC_089491.1 coordinate 319,780,971, forward strand.
ATGAGGATGTATGTGCCACTGTTTTTCTATATATGGAGTATATTTTAGGTTTTGGGAAAGGTACTAAATGTATTAAAACCTAAATTCTTTTCCTAAAATATACACCTATCAACCTTCTCAGATAACTAAAGCTATAAAAAAAAAGGCCCTGGTTGGTTGGCTCAGTGGTAGAGTGTCGGCCCAGTGTGTGCAAATCCCAGGTTCGATTCCTAGCCAGGGCACACAGGAGAAGCACCCATCTGCTTCTCGACCCTTCCTTTTCTCCTTTCTATCTCTCTCCTCCCCTCCCACAGCCAAGGTTCCATTGGAGCAACAAGTTGGCCCGGGTGCCGAGGATGGCTCCATGGCCTCAGCATCAGGTGCTAGAATGGCTCTGGTTGCAGTGGAGCAATGCCCCAGATGGGCAGAGCATTGCCCCCTGGTGGGCATGCCGGGTGGATTCCGGTCAGGCTCATGTGGGAGTCTGACTGTCTGCCTCCCTCTGCTTCTCACTTCAGAAAAATACAAAAAAAAAAGAAGAAAAAACACTTGTTAATCTGCTGATCTGGGCAAATTAGGGAAATATTTTTCACTAACAATCATTTTTAAAGATTCTCTTTATTCTAGAACCCCAAGTGATAGCTTTAATGTTTTTATTTTATAATATTGTAAACATACAAAAATAACACAAAAGGTACCCACATATCCAAATTTGATGTACATTAATATTTTGTTGTATTTCTTCAGATCCCATTCTATCGTTTTTACAAAATACAATACCACAAACATAGTAGAAGCTGTGTAGCTATGTGCTCTCATCTTGTCCCCTTTTCTCTCTGGTGAAAGCGGTATTTATATTTTTACACTTTTGTCTTTTGTGATTTTAAAGGTTATATAAATGATGTCATATGAAATCTTTCCTTCTGAATACTTTTTCCAAAATTATGTTTAGCAGACTTATTTATGCTTATACACACAGGTCTAATTTCTTAGTTTTTTATTGAATATATTAAGGTGACACTAGTTAACATAATTATACAGGTGTCAAGTTCCCAGTTCTACACCACATCTCTGTACACTGTATTGTGTGTTCACCCCCTCAAGTCAAACCTTTGTCCATTCATGCCCCCATACACTCTTCTGCCTCCCCCCTTTTGGCAGTCACCCCATTGTTGTCTGTGTCTATGAGTATTTTTTGTCCTTTTAGTTCAATTTCTCTACCTCCCTCACCCAGCTCCCCCACTGCTAGCTGTCAGCCTGCTCTCTATATGTGAGTCTGTCTCTGTTTTGTTAGCTTGTTTTGTTCATTAGATTCCACACTGAGTATATATATTGTACATTTATGATTTTTGCATTTGTGTTTAGAAAACTGCAATAATCATACATACACATCTTGATGAATTTTCACATAATGCACACATCTGTGTACCATATTTTCTCATGTATAAGACACTCCCATGTATAAGATGCACCTTAATTTTGGGGTCTAAAATTTGAAAAAAAGACAAGCATGAAAAAGCAGGAAATGCAAATAAAAACTCCCTATAACCACTGTATAAAACACACCCAGTTTTAGACCCCACATTTTTTGAAAAAGGGTGCGTCTTATACATGGGAAATATGGTAATCAGTCCCACTCAAGAAGTGGCTTCGTATTCTTTTTCCACCTTTTTGTTATTGTCTTTCTTAATCCCTCACCAGGGAAACCGTAGTCTGACTTCTAACAACATAGATTAGTTTTGTCTATTTTTAACTTTGTATGAATAGAATAATTTAGCATATAGTTTGTTGTGTCTGGCACCAGTTTATTTCTCTTTCCTTTTTTCTTTTTTTTTTGTGAGAGAGAGAGAAAGAAAGAGAGAGAGAGGGAGAGATAAAGATAGGGACAGACAGACAGGAAGAGAGGGAGGTGAGAAGCATCAATTCTTCATTACGGCATGTTAGTTGTTCATTGATTGTTTTCTTAAATGTGCCTTGACCGGGGGGTTACAGCAGACCCAGTGACCCCTTGCTCAAGCCAGCGACCGTGAAGTCATGTCTGTGATCCCATGCATAAGCCGGCGACCTCGGGACTTCAAACGTGGGTCCTCTGCATCCCAGGCCAACTCTGTATCCACGGTGCCACCGCCTGGTCTGGCCGGCATCAGTTTCTTAAAATTACATTTATGAGTTTCCTTCATGTTATTGTGTGTAGTTAAGTGTCCATTTTGAGCGCTACCTAGTATCTCATTGCACATATATACCACTGTTTATTTATTTTTATACTATTTGGGGGCATTTGGGTTGTTTTCTTGATTTTGGCTATTAGAAATAATATTAAACTCCAAAGATTCTTGTACATGTCTTTTACATATGCATTACGTGTAGCTAGGAGTAGAATTTTGTATCATAGGATACCTGTGTAATTGTGTCAGCTTAGCATCTGCATCTGCATCTCAGGTTGTCTGAATCACACTGCAGTCTTTAAAGTGCTTGTCCCAATTTACCCTTCCATCTTCAATACGTGAGAGTTTGGGTTGCTCAGCATGTTGCTAACACTGAGATTGTCTTTTTTCATTTTTACCATTTTGGTGGGTAATGATTATTTTTTAACTACTCCATATTCCATGGCTTGAGTAAAGCATGACTATTTTAAAATCTTTTCCTCAGTAGATGAACAATTTGGTTGTTTTCCATTATTATTCCAAATAGTATGCTACAGTGAACGTATCTGTATTGATCTTTTTGTGCATGTTTGAGAGTTTCTCAAAGGTTATATAACTTGAAGTAGAATGTTTAAATTTTAGAATACCACATCTTTATTTTATAATATATTGCTAAATTTCTTTCCAATGATGTTATACCATGAAGTGATAAAGCATACATTTCAGTTTTATTATATATTATACACATCAAGTTCACATTATAAATCTCCCCTTTTTGAAAGGCATTATGTAAAGCTTAATACCATAGTATTTAGGGAAATTCTAGTGGAAAGAGATGAAACATTCTGCAGAGCTTCTGGCATGTAGATTAAATAATGCTTCCATTATTATTGTTTTCACTGTTGTATTCCTCATCATTATATTGCTGTAAAATGCTCATTCTCGTGCCCATTAAAATTCATGTGAATTCTTCCAAGATCCACTCAAGGTAGTTTCTTTCAGTCTTTGAAATTTCTTTCTTTGCTAGAGTTCTATTTTTCTTGATATAAGTCATTGCATATATTTTGATCTTGATTGTTTCTTTTTTTCATTTTTAAATTACAGCTAATGTAAAGTTTATTAGTTTTAGGTCTGTAATTCAGTGTTTAGACACGTATATAACTTATGAAATGATCATCTCAAAAGATCTCGTACCCATCTGACACCATATCTAGTTATTACAATATTATTGACTATACACCCTATGCTGTGCTTTATATCTCCATGACTATTCTGTAACAATCAAGTTGTACTTGTAAATCTCTTCAACTTTTCCACTCATCTTCCCACCCCCCCCCCCCAAATCTGGCAACCCTCACAATGTTCTCTATATCTATGGGTCTGTTTCTGTTCTGCTTCTTCATTTATTTTGTTTTTTAGGTTCCTCATATAAATGAAATCATCTGGTATCTGTCTTTCTCTGACTTATTTAACTCAGCACAATACCCCCTGGGTCCATCCATGTTGCAGATGGCAAAATTTTATTCTCTGTCACGGCTGTGTCATATTCCATTGTATATATGCACCTTTATCCATTCACCTCTTGATGGACACCCAGGCTGCTTCCATATCTTGGCTATTGTAAAAAAAAATGCTGTAATAAACATATGGATGTATATGTGTTTTCAATATAGTATGTTGGGTTTCTTCAGATTAATACCCAGAATGGAGTTGCTGGGTCCTTCTATGTCTTTTGTTATAACCTTTGTCTTAAAGTCTATTTTATCTCGTACAAGTATTGATACCCTAATTTTTTGTTTGTTTGTTTCTATTTTCATAAAATAGCTTTCTTTTAATCCCTTTACTTTTTTAGTCTCTGTGTGTCTTTTGATCTGAAGTCAGTCTCCTGTAGACAGCAGATGTAAGAGTCTTGTTTGTTGTCCATTCAATCACTGTATATCTTTTGACTGAAGCACTAGTCTATTTCAATTTAGAGTAAGAAAGTATGGTGGTTCCTCAAAAAACTAAGAATAGAACTACCATATGACCCAGCAATTCCTTTACTGGGTATCTACCCCCAAAATTCAAAGACATTGATACCTAAAGTAAATATTGGTAGATATGGTTATTTATTGACATTTTATTATTTGTATTTTTTATCTTTTTTCTTCTTTTTTTCTTTCTTAAAGAAAACTTTTATAATACTGGTTTGGTGGTGATGAACTCCTTTAGCATTTTGGGGGGGGTCTGGGAAGCTCTGTCTCTCTTTCGATACTAAATGATAGCTTTGTGGGGAAGAGTAGTCTTGGCTGTAGGTCATTGCTTTTCATAGCTTTGAATATTTCTTGCCAGTCCCTTCTGGCCTGCAAAGTTTCTTTTGAGAAATCAGTTGTCAGTCTTATGGAAGCTCCCTTGTAGGTAACTAACTGCTTTTCTCTTGCTGCTTTTAAGATTCTCTCTTTGCTTTTATCCTTTAGTATTATCATTCTGATGTGTCTTGGTGTGGGCCTCTTTGGATTCATCTTTTTTTATTTTATTTTATTTTTTTTATTTTTTTATTGTATTTATTTTTAATGGGGTGACATCAGTAAATCAAGATACATATATTCAAAGATAATATGTCCAGGTTATCTTAAAGTTCAATTATGTTGCATACCCATCACCCAAAGTCAGATTGTCCTGTCACCCTCTATCTAGTTCTCTTTGTGCCCCTCCCCCTCCCCCTTCCCTCTCCCTCTCCCCCCTCCCCCCGTAACCACCACACTCTTATCAATGTCTCTTGGTCTCACTTTATGTCCCATCTATGTATGGAAAAATGCAGTTCCTGGTTTTTCCTGATTTACTTATTTCACTTCGTATAATGTTGTCAAGATCCCACCATTTTGCTATAAATGATCTGATGTCATCATTTCTTATGGCTGAGTAGTATTCCATAGTGTACATGTGCCACATCTTCTTTATCCAGTCATCTATTGATGGGCTTTTTGGTTGTTTCCATGTCCTGGCCACTGTGAACAATGCTGCAATAAACATGGGGCTGCATGTGTCTTTACAAGTCAATGTTTCTGAGTTTTTGGGGTATATACCCAGTAGAGGGATTGCTGGGTCATAAGGTAGTTCTATTTTCAGTTTTTTGAGGAACCACCATACTTTCTTCCATAATGGTTGTACTACTTTACATTCCCACCAACAGTGGATGAGGGTTCCTTTTTCTCCACAACCTCTCCAACATTTGCTATTACCTGTCTTGTTAATAATAGCTAGTCTAACAGGTGTGAGGTGGTATCTCATTGCAGTTTTGATTTGCATTTCTCTAATAACTAAAGAAGATGAGCATCTTTTCATATATCTGTTGGCCATTTGTATTTCTTCCTGGGAGAAGTGTCTGTTCATATCCTCTTCCCATTTTTTTATTGGATTGTTTGTTTGTTTGTTGTTGAGTTTTATGAGTTCTTTGTATATTTTGGATATTAGGCCCTTATCTGAGCAGGTGTTTAAAAATATCATTTCCCAATTAGTTGGCTGTCTGTTTATCTTGTTATCAATTTCTCTTTCTGAACAAAAACTTCTTAGTCTGATGTAGTCCCATTCATTAATTTTTGCTTTCACTTCTCTTGCCTGTGGAGTTGGATTCATCTTGTTTGGAACTCTGTGCTTCCTGGAATTGTATGTCTATTTCCTTCACCAAATTAGGGAAAATTTTTGTCATTCTTTTTTCAAATATATTTCAATTCTTTTTGTCCTCTCTCTTTTTTTTTCTGGCACTCCTATGATGCAGATAGGCTTGAAGTTGTCTCAGAGGCTCCTTACAATTTTGTTTTCTTGGTTTTTTTTTGGATTCCTTTTTTCTTTTTGCTGGTCTGATTAGGTATTTTCTGTTTTCTTATTTTCCAAATCACTGATTTGATCCTCAGCTTCATCTACTCTACTGCTGATTCCCTGTAATATATACTTCATTGCAGTTAGTGTAGTATTTATTTTAGACTTCTTTTTTTATAGTTTCCATGTCCTTTTTCATGCTGTTGAAGTTTTTACTAATTTCCTTGCTCATCCTTATAACTATTGTTTTGAACTCTGTATCTGGTAGTTTGCTTGCCTCCATTTCATTTAGTTCTTTATCTGGTGAGTTCTCCTGTTCTTTCATTTGGGGCCTTTTTCTTTGTCTTCTATTTTGGTTGCCTCTTTGTGTTTCTTTCTGGCCTTGGTAGATAGGCCTTGGCACAGCCTCCCAGCACCTGGAGGTCCAGGTGTGCCTCCTTATGGATTGTGCCTCCTCCTGTTATAGTTGAACACTGATTGCTGTTGGCATGTCACTAGGAGAGACTGACTGCAAGCTGATTGGCTGCAAGGACTGGCTGCAGCTACATGGGAGGAGCTGCCAGGCAGGAGTTAACCCCACAAAGCAGGACTCACTTCAGTGGGGCTTTCATGCCCACTAAATCCAATGTGTTGCCCAATGAATCCAGTGTGTTGTTCATGGAAGTGGTAGGGTTGTAATTCAGTGTAGTCTGAAGCTGTCCACCAGGGGCATTGGTCTGGGGCTTCCCAGGCCAAGGTCAACCCCACCTGTGCCCTTCCTGGGGCTACCTGACATGAGCCATAGAGAGATCTTCAAATGGCTGCTACTTGTTCTGGGCCTGAGGCCACTTAGGAAGAGATACGAGGTATGCAGAGGCCAGATTCTGCTTGTTTGAAGATTTTAGGAAAGTCTGACGCATGAGCCAAGAGAGGCCATTTGCATGGATAAGCTACTGGTTATGGATTTGTTGGGCCTGTAAGTAGGGTGGGGCGGGGTCTCAGGGAATTGACAGGACAGGGGAGACACTGTGAGTCTGGTTGATGGTGACTCAGATATGGTGTCTGCCTGCTGCCTTTGTGGGGAAAGGACTCAGCAAAAGATCACTGGCCTCTTTTGGCGCTTCTTCTTGGTAGAAAATTACCTCTGTAGCCCTGGTCCTGAAGCCAGATAATTTAGTTCCTTACTACATGTCCCTAGTGCCTTTGGAGCTGACACCTTCATGCTGGAGCTCTGATCAAGTGGAAAAAAAACATTTTTTTTGTATTTTTCTGAAGTGAGAAACTGGAAGGCAGAGAGACAGACCCCCACATATGCTCGACCGGGATCTGCCTGGCATCCCCACTAGGAGACGATATTCTGCCCATCTGAGGCATTGCAACTGCAGCCATTCTAGTACCTGAGATAGAGGCCATGGAGCCATCCTCAGCACCCGGGCCAACTTTGCTCCAATGGAGCCTTGGCTGTGGGAGGGGAAGAGAGAGATAGAGAAGAAGGAGAGGGGTAAGGTCAGAGAAGCAGATGGCCGCCTCTCCTGTGTGCCTTGGCAAGGAATCGAACCTGGGACATCCACACGCTGGGCTGATACTCTACCGCTGAGCCAACTGGCTAGGGACTAAGATCAAATGAATTTGAGTAGACCTTTTAAGAAGAGTGACACCAATAATATAATAATAATAATTCAGTTAAAAATGGGAAAGAGACCTGAATTAACACTTTTCTAAAGAAGACATACAGACGGCCAATAGACATATGAAAAGATGCACAATGTCTTTAATCATCAGAAAAATGAAAGTTAAAACCAGAATGTTATATCACCTCATACCTGTCAGAGTGGCTATCATCAATAAATCAACAAACAACAAGTGTTGGCGAGGATGTGGAGAAAAAGTGAGCCTTGTGCACTGTTAGTGGTAATGCAGATTGGGCAGCCACTGTAAAAAGCAGTAAGGAGTTAGTCACCTCAAACAAATTAAAAATAGAACTACCTTTTGTCCCAGTGATCCCACTTCTAGGACTTTATCCTAAGAATCTCAAAACACAAATTTGAAAAAAATCTATGCAGCCCTATGTTCATTGCAGCATTATTTACAATAGTCAACATCAGAAAACAGCCCAAGTGCCAATCAGTAGATGAGTGGATGGATGGACCAAGAGATTATTATGCTAAGTGAAATAAGCCAGGCATGGAAGGACAAATACCATATGATTTCACTCATATGAGAAATCTAACGAACAAAATGAACAAGCAAAATAAAAACAGACTCATATTGTAGAGCAGACTGACAGCTGTTGGGGTAGGTGTTCAGTAAGGAAGGTGGAAGGATAAAGCAAAACAGGACCAAAAAACTTTATGGACAAGGACCATAAAGTGGGGATGGTGGGGTGGGGATAGGGAGGTAGAGGAGGGTGACTAGGGGATAAATGGTGATGGATAAAAACTTGACTAGAGATGGGGGGTGAACACACAATAGGGTGTACAGAGATGTGTTGTAGAATTGGGCAACTGTAACCTGTATAATCATGTTAACCAGTGTCACCCCAATAAATTCAATTAAAAATACAAAGAAGAAGAAGAATGTCTGGGACTCCAGCAGCCTCTGTCTCCCTCAGTTTTAGTCCCTGCTGGTTTTTACAGCCAGCAGTTATGCAGACTTCTCTTCCAGACACTGAAACCCTGAGTCTGGTATAGGGTTCCGACCCCTCGTTCCTCAGGGGGGACATCTGCAGCCAAGATATCCCTCTTTATTTTTAACCACCACACATGGGTGTAAGACCAACCTGTCTGTGTCTCCACCCTTCCTCCCAGTCTCCAGTGGCTGCTTTTAAAAAAGTTTAGTTGTAGGACTTCTGTTCAGCCAGAGGTTCTGAATGATGATTGTTCTGTTGTTAGTTGATTAGTTGTAATTTTGATGTGGTCATGGGAGTTTTTTAGTACTGCGTTTACCTACACTACCATCTTGACTGGAAAACAGATCTAAATTTTTGACCAATCAGTGGGTTATATACTGAAATAGTTTGCAAAGTTTATATAATTTAATTAATAGACTTACACATTTGTGACATTCTTGTCTGAGATATCTTATGCAAAATGGCATAGTGGCACCAAATTTAGCTTTATGGTTTTCATTGAGTTTTACAAAAATAGCATGTGCTTTTATTTTATAGTTTTTAGTAGATAATACTAAGATACATGCCTTTTCTGTTAGGCATAAGGACTGCATCAGTGTTGGCAGAATGACCAAAGCAAAACCTTTAATCTAGATTGTTAAATTTTACTCTATTAGTGAGGAGGGTCAGCATTTGTCTCACAGAAAGATATCTCATTAGTTTATTTGTTGTCATTATGTTTTATAAAAATATAATTGCCATTTCTCTCACTGCCAATTTATTTTCTCAATATTTTTAATTAGTCTTGAGCTAGTCAACCTCTGATTGCTTTCTTCAGGTGAGAAATGCATTTTGTAACAGAGAATTTCAGTCTTTCCCCCCCTCCCCCCCCTTTTTTCTCATCATGGACATCAACACAGTTTTCTCTTCACCAATAAATATTTTTTAAATTAACAAACTAAATTCTAACTCAAAATTTTATGTATATCTTCCAGTATAAAATTGTATAGGAAAATTTTAACTGAGTACTCAAATATCACCAGCTTCTTACTTTTTCAAAATTCTTTATACTTAACTGGTTATTAGCAGACTTGTGCAAAAGGTTGTTTTGGTTTTATTGTGTAGTTTAAAAATAATATTTCTATTATATTCTTGTTTTTATTAAGTTTTCTCATGATTAAAGCATCTGGGATTGAATTTGTTAGTTTTTTAATTTAAAATCTAGTTATATTTGAAAATTTAAATCTATGGGTTGTGAATTGAGGTGGTTTAAAAAATAATTTGTCAGTAATTTTATTATAAAGATGTATAGCTAATGTATATGATGTTTATGTATGAACACTTACTTGAAAGCAATAATTTTTGTTCCCCACCTTATCTTAAGAATCAGTGTCATAAAGTACCATCATATTTCCTATTCCCATTATTTTTATGCCATATTATTTGAACTCCTATATTTCTTATTCAACACTATGTTCTCAGTGCATAGTGATACTGGTGCACAGTCTGCATTTAATAAGTATTTGGTGAATGGATTGATTTTGAATTTCTTTCTCAGAAAAGGATATGGCTATTTATACTTTTTTTTTTTTTTTGATAATGTTACTCTTTTGCCTTCAGGTGCAATCCTTTGGAAGACTGTATTGAAATAAATATTAGACCTTATAATGGTTGAGCAGTTAACATCCTTTAAGGCTGTACTTGAAGAAAATGACCTTTGTTAATTACCGTAAGCCAAAAATAGTTCCTTTGACTTAAAGAAGAGAAAACCAAAAAACAGTGGCTGTATTGGAGTTCTTTGGGTTCTCATCATTTAAAAAAATTTGCAATATAAATATTCCCAGTTAAAGTCCAGTCTGAGGGAGACAGGGACATAATTATTGGGGTTTTTTTTTGTTTGTTTTGAATTTTTCTGAAGTTGGAAACGGGGAGGCAGTCAGACAGACTCCTGCATGCGCCCGACCATGATCCACCAGGCATGCCCACCAGGGGGCGATGCTCTGGGGCATTGCTCTGTTGCAACCAGAGCCATTCTAGCGCCTGAGGCAGAGGCCATGGAGCCATCCTCAGCGCCCGGGCCAACTTTGCTCCAATGGAGCTTTGGCTGCGGGAGGGGAAAGAGAGAGACAGAGAGGAAGGAGAGGAGGAGGGGTGGAGAAGCAGATGGGTGCTTCTCCTGTGTGCCCTGGTCAGGAATCGAACCTGGGACTCCTGCACGCCAGGCCGACACTCTACCACTGAGCCAACCAGCCAGGGCCTAATTATTGGTTTTGAGAATTTTTTTCTGGGGTGTAACCTCTGTGTAAATTCTCCTCTGTACTTTTTTTTTATTATTATTCCTGGGTCAGTTTCCTTTTCTACAAGATGGGAATTGAATGATCGAACAAAGTATTGATTGATTCCTTGAACAACTTAAATTGAGGACCTCTGCTAGACCATGTAGTACATATAAAAATGTATTAACATGTCTTAGTGGTGCCACCTCTTCTGCTAGGATTTTTGTCATGGAGTCATAACTTTACTCTTATATTGACATTGTATTAATATTTAGGGAAGGAATAGATTTAATTGAATGTGTTTATGTTTAGGCTGCTCTACTTAATTACAGGTCTCTCGATGTTATTACTGTTTTTTTTTCATATATATATTTTTCAATTACAGTTTACATTTGTTATCACTGTTAAATCTAAAGTACAGTTTCAATCATTTGTCTTCCCTGGAATATTTAATACTGCTGACTGCTTCCTCTGGCTGTCACCGCACACTCTCCTGTCACCTCCTCTCACGTATTCCTTTTCATAAGTCTCCTCTGCCCACCTCATAAATTTAGTTCTTTTTCTGAATTCTGTCTTCTCACCCTGTGTATACATTATTCTAGATGAGCTTGCATATTTCCAAAGCCCTAGAGTTTTGGAACTCTCACTTCTCTACCATACCTCATATTTCTCCTGTGAGTTAACTCCTTGATGTCTACACTTAAAGTGTGCCACAGTGAGCTACCTTAAATACATATGCAGAATTAAACTCATTTCCAGCTTCTGACCCACCTATCAAAAGTATGCTTCTTTTACGACATTCTCTTCCTTAGAGAATAGCAAATACCATTATACACCCAGTTGCCTATGCCAAAAATATTGGGTCATCCTAGACATCTCTCTTCTTCTCATCTGCACTTTTCGAGTCACCAATAATCTGACTTCCGAATGTGTTTGCCGTTGTGCTTCTCTCCCCACACCCTGCAGACATGACCCCAGTCTAAGACTTTCCCTTGGGCTACTGTAATGACTACCTGTTTTACTCAACTCTTTATACTCTATCTCTTCTAACTCAGTAGGTAGCAAGAAAATAAAGACTGGATGATGTTTATTCTTTTTCTTTTTTTAAAATTAATTTTAATTTATTGTGTTTACATAGATTCTAGTGTTGCCCCGAATGCATCCCCCTCCCCCTGTTTATTTTCTTCTTAAAATTTTGCATTTATTTTCCTTTGAACTTATGGTGGAATTCAAACTAACTCCATTGTGGTCTACAAGTCCCTGCAAGAATTGCACCAAATCTGCCCCTCTAGCATTGTCTTTACCGATTCAGCATGCTTCAGACTTCTTCCTTACTCCACCAACTCTGGCTTCATTTCATTAATTAATGGCTTCAAGTCCTTTTGTGCCTCATGGCTTCTGTGCATATTGTTTTTCCTTTAGGACTTGATAATGGATGAATGGAATAAAAGTTCAGGATGATCTTAAGATTTCAAGCTTGGTAATTATGATTTTTTAAAAAGTCTTTACCCAAGTAAATTAATAAATACAAATTAAGCATCAAAGTATAACATGCAGATAAGCCTTCTTTTAGCCTAATCTTCAACAAAACTTCTCTCTGTATTGTGATTCTCCAAAGATATCTTGCTCTCCAAATATCTTTGCATGTTCTGTTCCCTTTGTCTGGAAAGTGCTGCTTTGCTTCTGTGGTAGATGAACCCCTACTGTCTTTCAGGGCTCGGTGTAGCACAGCTCTTCTGGGAGGCCAAGAGCCTTCAAAGTTGATGATTTCGCCCGTTTACTTTTTGTAGATGTATGTGAGACTTAAATAAATTAAGTAGTTTGTCTAGTTACTAAGTGTCAGAGACAGAAATTGAACCTTCACATATCTGATTTTAAAGTATAAGACTTTATCCTTTGCTAGATGCAGTCATTACTTATACTTATTTAGTAAGTACATATGAAATAAACACATGCATGAATAAAAAGATACAATACTATATGACCCAATTAGTTTTTTTAAAGGGGCTTTTATGGCATCACTAAGAAGTAGTGACTTGACTGACTCAGACGATAAAGATTTAATGAAAGAGACCCTGGCTGGTTGGCTCAGCAGTAGAGCATCAGCCTGGCATATGGAAGCCCTGGGTTAGATTGCTGGTCAGGTCACACAGGAGAAGTGACCATCTGCTTCCCCACCCCTTCCCCAGTCACTTTCTGTCTTCACTTCCTGCAGCCATTGCTCAAATGATTTGAGCAAAGTTGACCCCTTGGACCCGGACCGTGAGGATGGCTCCATGGCCTTTGCCTCAGGTGCTAAAATAGCTTCATTACCCAAGCAGTGGAGTCGCAGCCCAGCCAGGCAGAGCATTGCCTGATAGGGTCTTGCTGGGTGGATCCCTGTGGGGGCGCATGTGGGAGTCTGTCTCTACCTCCCTATCTCCCAGTTAATTAAAAAAAATTAATGAGGCCCTGGCCGGTTGGCTCAGCGGTAGAGCGTCCGCCTGGCGTGTGGGGGACCCGGGTTCGATTCCCTGCCAGGGCACATACGAGAAGCGCCCATTTGCTTCTCCATCCCCCCTTCCTCTCTGTCTCTCTCTTCCCCTTCCGCAGCCGAGGCTCCATTGGAGCAGAGATGGCCCGGCCGCTGGGGATGGCTCCTTGGACTGTGCCCCAGGCGCTAGAGTGGCTCTGTTCGCGGCAGAGCGACGCCCCCTGGTGGGCAGAGCGTCGCCCCTGGTGGGCGTGCCGGGTGGATCCCGGTCGGGCACATGCGGGAGTCTGTCTGACTGTCTCTCCCCGTTTCCAGCTTCAGGAAAAAAAAAAAATTAATGAAAGAGAAAAGGTATACATATCTGTAGGATAGTTCAACTTCTAAGCCATTAGGTTCTGCCTTGATTTGTAGCAACTTGAAATGCCTCTGATTTTCAAAAAAGGTAATAGGCTGAAATTCAGTAAAACAGGCCATTAAATAAATGAATTCCTTTTAATTAAAATAGGCAAATATATATCATGTTTATATATTTTCTTATAGTTTAACTGCTTTATGCAGTTGTGTCCTGCTCCCTTTAGCTTGATTGGTAGCTTCTTTTGAACAACAACAACAACAAAATGGCTTTTCTTTGCATCTCCTATAATATCTGGTTCTATTAAATAATCACCTTTTGTATATACAATAAGTTATGGTATATTATTTCCTTACAGCTTAATTTTAGGACAGAACTTCAAGTATTTTCAAATGGAGTAATACAACGGATAATTAGTTTACACATACCAACAGTTAGAAACATCAGTGCACATGAAAAACAGAAATGACTCTTTAGTATTGGGTTTAATCTCTTTATAAGGAAGAAAATACTCATGTATGCATAAATGTCAAGGACATAGTCAATGAAAAAAAGCAGTTTATATTGGATTTCGGCTAGAAGAATGCTCTATTCTAACATTTAACTAATAGGTGAGTTTAAATATTTGTGCAACTCTATCTTAGGACTTATTTTACCTTTTACTTTTTATTTTCTTTTGAATATCAAGATATATTCCCATCTGGAAGGACATGTTCTTATTAACTCTAATGAGTTTTTTGGTAAATGAATTGAAAATAAACATCTATTATGTTTGTCTTTTTTCCTATAAGAAAGATTCCAAGCTGAAGATCCTAGTCATATAATTAATTAAAAGGACTAATCCCATTCAATTCTTGAATCTGTCTATAGAAATAGAATTCTTAGAACATACACACAAAAGGGAATATGATGCCTGTTGAATTTCATATTATGAAAATACTATTGTATTTCTGAAACAAATTTAATTTTAATTATGAAGAATGATTCCTTTTGGTTTTTCAGTGCATTAATAAGTGTAGACATGGGTCATCTCTGGTACTAGGAAAGTTAAGAAGGGAAAAGTTTTGTATTATGTTAAATCAGAAAAATAATCTCATTGGCAGTTTTTGTTGGCGGAATGCAGCAGGGGTTGGGGGCTTGGTGCAGCTCAGAGAGCACATTCCACAGCCGTGGCAGTTGGTTGCCCACAGGGATGGTCACAACTGGGGGTGGTGGTGGAAGTCTGTGCCATAAAAGGCCAGGCTTGTTGGGCTGTGTGTTTGTTAAAAATATACTTTTACCTTTTTGAAAAATTGCTTCACATTAGCTTTATATCATTTAAGTATATTTTAAATATAGCATTTTTGCATAATTTTTTTAAAATTTTTACACTCATCAGTTGACATTCTCCTTTAGCCTTTGCACCCTTGTGCTTTTTAATCATTTGTTTTCAGAGTATGGTTTAAATGCTAAGCAATTTCAACAGGTTAACTTAGGACTCTTAAGAAAGCCTTCTCTAACTGAAAATATGCCAAAAGCTTTCTGAGCTGGCCTGTCCAGACTTGTACTGAATTAACACTTGGATCATTTCCCTACAGAATATGCAAATTATACTTTTTACTGTTGTAACTGAAATAATACAGCTGCAAGTTCTCTGAAAATGGTACATTGTCGGTAGGACAGATATAAAGTAGCACTGTTAAGTTTCTTGAAGTGTCTAGTTTACATAGCACGAGTATACCTTACATGATTTATATCAAGTTTTGATGAAGCAAATCAACATAGTTTTTTTGGGGATAAAGTCTTATGTTTAAACAATTGCTAATTACTGATGCTCTGTTATAGTTTTTGGTTATAAGGGTGGCTCCCAAAGCCTTATCTTGACTTAGTCTTGAACTCACAAGACCTTGGGAGTAAGTGTCTTGTTGCATCTGGATGTGTTTTCTCCAACCTGTCATACTTAATCGCCAGAAGATGAGTTAGTGTGATGTAAAACAACAGAAATATTAAAAAAGGAATTAGCTGTTGAACATACCTCTGTGTCCATTGTAATAAGAACCTTGTTATTTTTACTCCTTAAGATTTGTTTCTTTCAAGCTAAGATTCTCAAAACATACAAAAAGGACTGAACCTAATTTGGCAGAATCCATGTACTCACCATTCAGATTTAATAGGTGTTGCTATTCTGCTATTTTTACTTTTGGCCTTTTTAATAAAAATAAATAAATTTCTGAAATGATATTTCTCTCCAGTTTTAATACGGGGTTAGTTAGTTAATCTAGTTTCCTCAAAATGGCTTTAACTCCGGCCACTGTAGCTTAAAGACCCAAAGGCCTTTCTGTCTCAGAATTTCAGCTTTTCTACTCATTTCTATAACACCTGAAATTATTTTACTTTCCAATTTTTAGCTATAAGACATTGAGGGCTATTATTAAGCATAAAAGCTTTATGGAGGGAATAACACATTAAGCCATTACTTCCTCACTCAGAAGCTGAGATGATAGACCGGGGTTCCAAGAAGAGGGCAACTGGAAGGACGAGAATGGGTAAGGTCAGGCTTGCCTACGTGTTTCCCAGTGTGTAGAAATGAGAGGTTCCCAATGACAGGTGCAAAAAGGAATCATAGAATGTGTCACAAAATTCTGGGACTATATGGGAGAAGAGAAACAAATAAAGCAATATTATTTTGAGGTACCCGATTGTTGACAAAGTAAAAATCAGCTCTTACCATGCTTTTCAATAAATATCTACCATATTTTTCGCTCCATAAGACACACTTGACCATAAGTCGCACCTAGGGTTTTAAGGAGGGAAATAAGAAAAAAAAATATTCTGAACCAAATGGTGTGTTAAAATAGTTAATAAAATATATTATAATAATATATCAACAACATAAACTCAACAGCAGTATTAACCATTAGCACTGTTATTAACAAATGGGAAGAGACTTTAATGTTCAAATACTCTTCTAGTTGTCTGGGAACCCCAGGAACTCATCGTCGCTAGTGTCAGAATTTAAGAAGCTCAATTGCTCACAATCATTGGTTTCACTTTCTTCACTTTTCTCATATATGGTACCATCTTCAGTGCCATCTAAGGCATTGCTGATGAGCTGGTGCTCATTCTACATATGTTTACCTGTGCAGCACCCCACAGCAGCAAAAAAAAAAAAAAAAAAAAAAAAGAACATTTGCTCATTTGCTCCATAAGACGCACAGACACTTTCCCCTCCACTTTTTTGGGAAAAAAATTGAGTCTTTTGGAAGGTATATAAAACTGCTAATTAAGCTGGCTTTTGGTTTCAGCATACATTTGGATAATTTCATAAGTAGCTGTTTTAAAACATATTTACTAATGAGAATGTTGTCTAACAAGGGATATACTTTTCTAAAATCTCTCAACTAGGAGGGGAAAATTCTAGAATTTCTGCCTTTAAGTCCATCTGTTGATATACCTGAATACTTCCTATGATTCATCACCTGAATTACCAAAATTTACTTCCTTCACCTTTCTTCTTAAGGTTACTCAGTGGTAGCTTTAAAGAAACAGTTCAAGTCTTATATTTTCCACAAAAACATTCCCCACAAAATTCAGTGTTCTTCTTTCTCTGAATACTTAATGCTTGCAATGCATAAGTAAGCACAGATTATTATGGTCTGTCATATTCTCCAAATATTGTATGTGTGTCCCTTATCCTTTTAAATTATTTTGTAGGCCTCTTAATTCTACTGCCTTCCAATTATTGCCAATCCAGGGTTGAACACTTAGTGGATCTCAGTAGTGCGTGCTTCTGAATTCAGTCCTGGGCTCCATTCCCAGTTCTGACAGTTACCAGCTGTGTGATGTCAGGCAAGTTACTTAAAATCTCTGAACTTTAATTTCTTCATTTGTTCAAAGGTAATAAAAATAAACCTATCTCAAAGGATTTTCATGGAAATGAAATGAGACATGCAATGTAAAGCGTAAACTTAGTTTGTGGAACGTAATACGTGTTCAATAAATGCCAGCTGTATTTAGCATTGTTTATCATTATAGTCAATCAGCATCATGGAGTGAAGGACTGCCCATAGAATAACTCCTATCAGAAAACTTCTCCATTTAAATTTTTGTGTCCCATATGACAAAAAGTTTATTTTAAAAATAAACAAATAATTTGGAGGAGTTTGACTAAAAAGAAAACACGCATACATGCACACACATGCGCGCACACACATTTTATCCGTCGTCAGAAATTTGAATCTACCTAATAAAAGTAGAAGCCAGGAATCTTGAATTTTTCTTGAATTCATCCACCCCTCTCATATCCACTGCAGTATCCTTTGAACTTGACCCTTACTTGTGCTCACTAGCAGTTCTGAACCCTGGACCTCTTGTCTCCACAGGTTTCTGATAGAAGTAAATTTCAATATAATTAGTTTCCTTTGTAATTCTATACATTTTGTGCATTTAAAAATATTATTCCAAGGAGGTATTCATAGGCTTTTTAGACTGACAGAAAGCCTCAGGACACCCAAAACAGCTAAGAGTCCCCTTGAGTAACTAGTTTCTACAGAACCATCTTGGGGTTCTAGTATTAATGCTAATCAGGTCATGTCACTCCTCAGTGTTAAAGCCTTAACTTACACTTGGAATAAATTATAAACTTGTTACTTTGGCTTTGATTGGCCCTCTATGTTGGCTTTGGTTTGCTTTCCCACCTCATCTATTTCCACCTTCCCCTTGCTCACTGGGCCTGGCATCACTGGCTTTCTATCAGTTCTTGAAGCCCTCCCTGTCACAAGACTTTTGCACATGGTGTTTCCAGAGTTTGGAATGCTCCTCTCCAGGCCTGGCCTGTTTCTTCTTACCCTTGAAGTCTCCCTCTAGATGACACCTCCTCTGGGAGCTCTTGCTAACTTCCTTATCAAAAACAACTCCCCACTCCTCTACTCTCTTGTTCTTTCCATAGCTCCTATCATCTACTTAATTATTTGAAATAAATAAATACATTGGTTTAATTCCTGTTGTTGTATTAACTTGTAAATTTCATGGGTGCATAAAATGTGTCAGTCTTATACAGGTTGTCATTTACTATAATGCCTGACTCTTCATAGATCAGTAAATACAGTGGTGGGATTCAAATAACTTAACAATTGGTTCTATGCCCTAATGACTGTTTTAAGTATGTATAAAAAAATGATAAACCAAAAGGTAGTTTTTTATTTCATGCATTTAATACGTAAATAAGAACAATAAAAGAAGTACACAAAACTAGATATGTTATAAGAGCTTTAAAATATTAATGAAAAATATTTAAAAATACTCATAATATGTTAGGGCAGGGGTCGGGAACCTATGGCTTACTAGCCAGATGTGGCTTTTTTGATGGCTGCATCTGGCTCGAAGACAAATCTTTAATAAAAAGATAATGTTAAAAATATAAAACATCCTCATGTATTACAATCCATTCATTCCCTACCGCTTATGTTCATGGTTGCGGGTGGCTGGAGCCAATCACAGCTGTCCTCTGGGACAACACCAAACTTTTATCGGATAGTGTACATGGATCGTTGTGTGGTCAGGAAGTAAACATCCCTCCTTTTAATCAAGTAATCAGCTAGCTAATTGCAGAAACCCTTTTGACAAAGAAGATGGCTAAAAGAAAAAAAAGATGAGGAATATCATACTTTTCAGCAGGAATGGACAGAGGGATTCATCTTTGTGGAGAGAGCAGGTTCTGCAGTGTGTCTAATATGCAACGATAAAATTCCATGGATGAAACAGTCAAATATAAAGCGGCACTTCAACACATGCCATACTACATTTGCATTGAAATATATAGCAGGGGACAGCAGGAAGAAAGCATGTCAAGAGCTACTGTACAGAGTGCAAGCTAGTCAGCAGCAACTATGTGTTTGGACCCAACAAGGCAACTGGAATTCAGCTAGCTTTGCTGGTGCTTTAGCAATTGTGAGAAACGGAAAGCCATTTACAGATGGGGAGTATGCCAAAACATTCATGCTTGATGTTGCCAATGAGCTTTTTGACGACTTTTTGGATAAAAACAAGATAATCAAATGAATAAAAGACATGCCTCTGTCAGCAAGAACTGTTCACGATCATACTATCATGATGGCAAATCAAATTGAGGCAACACAAGTGAAGAACATAAATGCAGCACCATTCTTTTCTCTCACTTTGGATGAGTCAACAGACGTAAGCCATTTATTAAGCGTGGTTGCAAGGTATGCTGGTGACACACTACGTGAGGAAAGTCTTGCTGTTTTGCCTATGAAAGAGACAACAAGAGGGGAGGATTTATTCAAGTCTTTCACTGAGTTCACTAAAGAAAATATCTACCGATGGATAAACTTATTTTGGTGTGTACTGATGGTGCTCCGTGCATGGTGGGAAAAAATAGAGGATTTGTAGTGCTTCTTCATGAACATGAAAAGAGATCCATCCTAAGTTTTCACTGCATCCTACATCAGGAAGCACTTTGTGCTCAGATGTGTGGCGAGCAGCTTGGTGAGGTAATGTCGCTGGTCATTCGGGTGGTCAACTTTATCGTTGCCTGAATTTTGAATGATCGCCAGTTTAAAACACTGCTGGGTGAAGTTGGGAATAATTATCCTGGTCTGCTTCTGCACAGCAATGTGTGTTGGTTGTCAAGAAGGAAGGTGCTCAGCCATTTCACGGCTTGTCTGAGCGAAATCGGACTTTTCTTGAAATGAAAAATGTTGAGCATCCTGAGTTAGCTGACACTGAGTGGCTCCTGAAGTTCTACTATCCCGTGGACATGACTGAACATCTGAACCAGCTCAATGTGAAAATGCAAGGCATTGGAAGTACAGTCTTATCCCTTCATCAAGCAGTGTTTGCATTTAAAAACAAGCTGGAATTCTTCATCACCGCCAACATTGAAGCAGGTCGTTTACTACACTTTGAAAAACTGGGAGAGTTTAAAGATGCATGCACAGCAAGTGACCCTGCTCAACATCTTGATCTCCAGCAGCTAGCGGGCTTCATATCTAATCTCCTGCAGTCATTCAAAGCGTGCTTTGGAGAATTTTGTGAGCGCACTCATCTTTTTAAAAGTTCATCACCCATCCGCCCTGGCCAGTTGGCTCAGTGGTAGAGTGTCGGCCTGGCATGCATGAGTCCCAGGTTTGATTCCTGGCCAGGGCACACAGGAGAAGTGCCCATCTGCTTCTCCACCCCTCCCCCTCTCCTTCCTCTCTGTCTCTCTCTTCCCCTCCTGCAGCCAAGGCTCCATTGGAGCAAAGTTGACCCAGGCGCTGAGGATGGCTCTGTGGCCTCTGCCTCAGGTGCTAGAATAGCTCTGGTTGCAACAGAGTGACGCTCCAGATGGGCAGAGCATCACCCCCTGATGGGTGTGCCAGGTGGATCCCGGTCAGGCACATGCGGGAGTCTGTCTGACTGCCTCCCATTTCCGACTTCAGAAAAATACAAAAAAATAATAAATAAATAAAAATAAAAGTTCATCACCCATCCACAGGAGTATGCAGTGGACAGCACTGACCTGAATTACATCGCCGGTGTCTCTGTCAGAGATTCTGAGCTACAAGCTCTGACCTGAAGGCCTCAGACATGTGGGTGAATAAGTTCAAGTCACTGAATGAAGATTTGGAAAGACTTGCACGAGAGCAAGCAGAGTTGGCGAGGAAACACAAGTGGGGAGAAATGAAAAACCTTCAACCTGTGGACTAGCTAATTGTCAAAACTTGGAAAGCGCTTCCCGTCACATACCACACACTGCAGCATGTGAGTATTGCTGTACTGACAATGTTTGGCTCTACGTATGCCTGTGAGCAGTCTTTCTCACATCTACAGAATGTTAAGACCAACCTACGATCACGTTTAATGGATAGAAGTCTCAACGGCTGCATGAAGCTTAACCTCACCACGTATCAACCAGACTACAAAGCCATCAGCAAAACCATGCAGCACCAGAAGTCGCATTAATGGTAAGAAGTACTTTATTCATCATTGGTTAGCAACAGCATAACAACGTTATTAAAAAGAATTCAGAGACTTATTGTACTTTAAAAGTGTTGGTCTTACATAAAATGTACACATTTACTTGTATTTAGTATGGCTCTCACAGAATTACATTTTAAAATATATTATTTATTTATTTATTTATTTATTCATTTTAGAGAAGAGAGGGAGAGACAGAGAAAGAGAGGAGAGACAGAGAGAGAGAAGGGGGAGGAGCTGGAAGCATCAACTCCCATATGTGCCTTGACCAGGCAAGCCCAGGGTTTCGAACCAGCGACCTCAGCATTTCCAGGTCGATGCTTTATTCACTGCGCCACCACAGGTCAGGCCCACATTTTAAAATATATAGCGTTCATGTCTCTCTCATCCAAAACGGTTCCCAAGCCCTGTGTTAAGGGAATTTTGGACATAACACAAAACTGAAACAAATGACAGCTTGTCACTCCCTGATTCTTTGGCACTTTTTCTCTTTATGTTTGTTTACTGAAGTAACAAACGCGAGGGAATTAAAATGTAGTATATCATCAAAAGAGTAATTACTTTTATGAAATGAATAAATAAATAATACAAGCCTAGTTCCATCAATTTTTTTCAGCTATGGATGGAATGAGCATTACTACGGGTGCTTAGAATACTCTGTTGTGCAGATGAACATTAAAAAAGAGTAAGGAATGTAAATTTATGATTTTAACATCGGTCGCTGCCCAGGTGCCCACCTTAGAGAGAATCCTAATTACTAGTGCCATTTTAACAACTGGCTTGCTGAACTCAACAAAAATTTGGGTTATTCGTTCTTCCAAACCGATGCAAACTGGCTGAATCCCACCACTGAGTAAATACCTATTGAATGAATGAATGAATGAATGAATGAATGAATGAATGAATGAATGAAGTGGGGCCCAGAAAATAAAAATTCAAAAATTATGTTTAACTTTCTGTGTCATGCCTCTTCTCTGCCATACACCAAATGTATATCTAGTTAGTGCCGTTTCGTGATAACTTTGTCTTATGATTGATTCACTTGATTACCACATACCACAATCATGTGTGTACCTATAGAAAGTACTTTTCTTTCATATATAACATTAATTTTTTAGAAAAAGATTTTACCATTTATATAGAAAGTTGTATCTCAAACTTATAATAAATACTTTTGATCTTATTACAGAGTAAGTCAATTGCCTTTTATTATTCTCTAACTTAAAATATGTTTGTTGGGCTGATTCTTCTATTAAAATGAAAGACATATTTTAATGATGAATAGATTTGAACAGTAACTTTCTATAATAGTTTATATGTGGGAATAAATCCCAGAAAGGTATACTATTTCCCATATCTGTTGGGGGAAAACTGTTCTTTAACAGAGTTGGAGAAAGGGTTATGCACAGTACTTTGTTTCTCTAACTAGATCACTCATAACCTGAGAATATTTACCTTAGTATCTTAATTAACCAGAATCATCTTATGCTGTATGACTTTGTGATTTATTAAAATGAAGAAAGCTACAAAATATATTTTGTACCTTGATCATTATTTGGAAAAATTTTATTTTGGCCAACACCAAAAAAGAAAAAGAAGTAGGTAATTTTCCTCTTGAAAAGAAAATGACAGTGTTTGTACCTGTATTACCTTTACTCCTTTAATTTATTAGCCCTCACTAATTATCAGGTAGTTCCAATAATGATTAAGTATATTCTTTTTCCTTATTTCACTTGTGGCTCAACATAATTTTATAATTGATTATTGCTAGTCTTGTTTTTTTTTTTTTTTTTTCTTGGCTGTACTGAGTCTTTGTAGAGAATTTCACGCAGATGAATGCACGTTTGTAAATGTATATTTATGTAATAAGTTTTACTTGAGGTTGGTTAGGATATATCAGGAAGGAAAAAGAAGGCATATACGCTCATTTGATGTACTTCACTGTTTCTTTATGACTAAAAACACAAGAATAATATTCATATGCTTTTACTTAAGTGATAGGTGTCAAAGCCTACTACTGTTTCTCTCCTCATTACTGAGTGCAACGAAGTTATGTCCGATCCCAGTTCTTTTTTTTTTTTTTTTTTTTTTTTTTTTTTTTTTTTTTACAGAGACAGATAAATAGGGACAGACAGGAATGGAGAAAGATGAGAAGCATCAATCATTAGTCTTTTTTTTTTAAAGATTTTATTTATTCATTATAGAGAGGAGAGAGAGAGAGAGAGAGAAGGGGGAGGAGCAGGAAGCATCAACTCCCATATGTGCCTTGACCAGGCAAGCCCCGGGTTTTGAACTGGCAACCTCAGTGTTTCCAGGTTGATGCTTTATCCACTGCGCCACCACAGGTCAGGCCGATCCCAGTTCTTAATATTTGTATGTCTCACTGATTTTCCTCCTCCCTCCCTTATTCTTTCTTCTTTTCCTCTCTCTTTTTCTTATTCTTTCTTTGCATCCATTTGAATCCTTCTTCCAAAAGATACATAAAGAAACACATTCAATATCAGAAAATATAAGCAAACAATAAATCAGTCAATATAAAAAGAAAAACTGGTGTCAGAAAATAAAATGGATTTCTGTTTGGTTTGGGGAAAGGGGTGTTTTCAGGTTCTATGGCATAAGGAAGGGGACCCAGGAGAGTCTAACTTTTTAAATGTTAGATGTCTTTTTAAATGTCTTTATTCTTATCCCAGAGGTACCTAGTGCTACACCGTTGTGGGCTGCTGCGGTATGGATCAGGTTTGCCCGTCAGCCAAGGAGTCATCTTTTTAAATATTTGCTTAATCAACTATTACTCTTGTCTTATCTTTCTAGCTTCCAAAATTTTGTTGCTGTTGTCTTCTGTTTTGAATTTTCTATCTTTGAAGGCCTGTCCCCTTTTTGAACAGTGTTTAGCTGTTGTTTTTGTATGGTTTATAGAGGGAGAAGGAATAAATGCATGTGTTCCATTTGTGTTTTTAACTGGAAGTTCTCATTTCATTTTCGACAGGTATATATGAGATATCTAGTTACACATGGAAGGAGAGAAGGAAGCAATCCTGAATAATACAAAATTCTAAGAGTGAGACCATGCCTGTGTCACAATAAAAATATTTAAACTCATCCCGATAGTTCCCCACCTCCCTGGAGTGTGATCTGAGGTGAAGATGGAGGTAAACACTAGGGGCACATACTCAGCGGGACACTTGAGCACAAATGCTCAGAACACAGACAGCATCTGTCTACCCATACAGTGTTTCCATTGAAGGATTATGACCATATAACCTGGTTTATTAACTATTTCTTTAAAAGAATTAGTAAGCTAAATTTTAAGAGAAGTTTTTAGATTTACACAAAAAAATGATCAATATATATAAAGTTACAATATTACCTAACCCCTCCTCAAAATAATTTCCCTTATTATTTACATCTTTCATGAGAGTGGTACATTTACTACTACTGATAAATCAAAATTAACAAAATTTCAGAGTTCACATTAGGGTTAATTTTTTTTGTGTTGTATATTCTGTCAGTTTTAACAAATACATAATAACAAATAACAAATACCACTATAATATCAAAGAGAAAAATATCACAGCCTTAAAAATCCTGTGTTTTACCTATTCTCTCTTTTTTCTCTCCCCTGAAACCCCTGGCAGGAGTTGATCTTTTATTATCTCTATAATTTAGCCTTTTACAGAATGTCATGTAGTTCGATCATACAGAAATGTAACATTTTCAGACTGACTTATTTGGCTTATCAGTATGCATTTAAGGTTACTCTGCATCTTTTCATGGTTCAATATGATAACTCATTTCTTTTTGTTGTTGAATAACACTCCCTTTTATAAATATATCCCAATGTGTTTATCCCTTCATTTATTGAAAGACATATTGGTTACTTCAAAGTTTTTGCAATTTTAAATACAATTGCTATAAACATTTTTGTTCAGTTTTTTATATGTGGACATATAAGTTTTCAACTTATTGGGTAAATACCTACAAGGTAATTTCTGGGTCATATGTTAAGACTACGTTTAGCTTTGTTTAAAAAACTAGCAAAGTATATTTCCAAGTGGCTATGCATTAACTTTTTTTATAGTTTAGAAATAACCTAGACTGTTTTATAGAGCAATATATGTGGCAATCAATAGTAATATGTATTTCATTTCTTGTTTACACGAGGTAAAATTCATTGTAAAGGTTTTATTACTGTAGCATTTATGGCTACTTTACTTTATAATGTTGCCTTGACCTAACATTGCTAGAAGAGTGGTTTTGATTAAAAGATGTTGCATAAATTTAATCACATTAGCATCCTTTACTTTCCACATAGGAAGGAAATGTTAACACCTTAAAAAATAACCATACATAAATGGACACTAGAGACTGTGTTAGAATGATGATGTTTTGCCTAACATTTCATTTATTCATTCAGTAAACATTCATCGATCATCTATGGTCTGTGATCTTGAAGAGGCTTATATAAACATATTTATACCTAAAAGAATGTCCCACAGAAAACTGCAGGACATCTAGTGTCCCTCACTCTTATCTATCAAGTACTAGCAGTTCCCATTGATTATGACAACTAACAATGACTTCTCAGAATTTTGAATTTCAGTGGCACTAGCATTGTTAAGCAAGTCTGATTATTTAAACGTGAGTCTATCTGTAAATCAGTTGTCCTTTATTATACATTATATTTCAACATAATATGTTAGTGTTTTCTGAAAGCAGTCAGTGATGGATTGTAAATAAAGTTACAGCATTTAGTCAGTGAAGAATATCAGAAATATCGTGAGAATGGCTTTACTATGTAAATTAGAAAGTGGGAAGATGGAAGATAGATGGATGAGTTAATTGTGCAACATGACAAAGCTTGCTAGTGGCTGTCCACTTTTTCCTAACACATACAGTATCCCTGTGCATTGGAAATACTGTTCTAAGTCTCCTGTGCATGAAGACTCATTTTTCCTTTTAGCAATAACAGCCAAGATGAAAAAAAATTGAAAACTCATTAACATTGTACCTTTCCTATATTGTGTTTAAAATTAATTTACCACTTCTTTTATTTTACTTTCTGTTTTTCTGTCTTCATTACTTCAAGTGTCTTTTCTTTAGCACTTGCCTTTCCTTTGTAATCATTGCATGTCGTCTTCATACTGGCTTCTTAAAGCCTGCTGCATCACTTTTTGCCTTTCTTTCTTTAATCTTTTCTCTTCTGTTTAATTTTTAAATCCTTTGCCCTTTATCTTTCTTTCAGTCTTTTTAGCTGCTCTCCCTTCCTTTGATTTTCTCTTAAATGGTACTTCTTCTTAACATTGTGTTATTTTATTGATTTTTTTGTTTTATCTTTTTAGTTTTAAGTTTTCCTTTGTATATGAGGACAACTTACCCTGCCTACCCATACTAAATTAAAATGAGAAGATACTAGTAAATCCTTCGTATTAAATGGAAAAACAACAACAACAACATTTAGTTGAACTAATTGTGTGGATACTGAAAGATTTATTATACATTTTCTTCCCTTATTTCTTCTTTTGTTTTGGATTAAAGCCCAAATAATTGACGTGTTGATATAGAGCAAATTCAGTTATTTTTCTAGTATACTGATTTTAACCGTATACAAAGTATACTTTTGAGATAAACATTTGTTGTAGCTAGATTCCAAGTAGTTTTGCCTTTTATAAAATGTTTGAGATTAACTGAAATTTAAAATACCATTATAAGCACAGATAAAGGGCATAATTAAAAATAAGAGATTATGATGAAATTGGTTATCTTCCACAAAATTTCACCTGTTCAAATATTCAGTAACGTTGGTTTACTATATGCTAGATTTTTAATATTAATACCCACTTATCTTGGAATTTAAGGTAGATTTTAAGCAAATACATTAACCAAACTTTACTAAACTAGGATGGTTCTTAGTTATGGGTCAGCCTCAGGCATTCTAAGACATAATTGAGGTAGGGGTCTAAAATAGTCAGTGTTAACAGGGAGAGAGGAGCAGATAAGTATTGTACGGAGAAACAGAAGTACATGAAATCAAGCATATTTGATTTCTGCTTCAAGCAGACAATAAATTACTTAAGGGACGTTCTGTAGTTGAAGAGAGACCAAGATAGATCAAGGAATTTGCCATCTTTTATACAGAGAAAATGGCAGTTTGGAATTGAAGTCAGATTAACCTTGTTGATCAGCTTTTTCATATTTAGTTATACATTCTGCTGATTACAATTCTTATTCATTCTTAAGCTTAAGTTTGTAATTCATTCAATAGACAAAATATTATATTCTAAACATTTTTCATTGCTGCTTATGATAGCTTTATATGTATATATTTACATAAATATATATCAAGTTATCTATATATAATTAACATTATATATCATTGATATTTTAAACAATGGTTCCTTTTTCATTAATTGTATTGAATAAGCATTATTGATATTTCCTATTCTTAAAACTATCTGATAAAGTTGTTTTTCTTGTTAGATTATCATTGTCAAATTCTTATGTGCTTTTCTGATAATTTGTGGTACATGTTGAATTCTTTCTGCCTGTGGTTAGAGTAGTTTATATTTATTCTGTCCAGGAAGAAGGGACTTATTCAATATATGGGTAATATCCACAGAATTTTAGAGATCCATATCACATAAATTCAAAATAACAAACTATTTTCTGACAAATGGTGCATTTTAGAAATAATAATAGTATTTTTTTTTTTAATTTTCTTATTTATTTAGTGGGGGGAGGGTAGGCAGAGAGAGAGACTCCTGCATGTGCCCCTACCAAGATCCACTCGGCAAGCCCACTAGGGGGCGATGCTCTGCCCATCTGGAGCCACTGCTCCATTGCAGCCAGAGCCATTTTTTAGCACCTCAGGTGGAGGCCATGAGCCATCTTCAGAGTTTAGGGCCAACTTGCTCTAATTGAGCCTTGGCTGTAGGAAGGGAGGAGGAGAGAGAGAAAGGGAGAGAGAGAGAGAGAGAGAGAGAGAGAGAGAGAGAGAGAGAGCGCACAGCGAGAGGAGGAGGGGTAGAGAAGCAGATTGGCTCATCTCCTGTGTGCCCTGACCAGGAATCGAACTTGGGACTTCCACACACTGGGCTGACACTCTACCATTGACCTAACTGGCCAGGGCCCAATAATAGTATTTTACTAGTATATTTCATGTTAAGAAAATTTTGAAAGAACCTTTTCTGAAATATTATTTTTATCCTATTCTAATTAAATAAATGAAATTTTCTTTGCCAATTTGATAATTTCAGGCTGTTACTTCCATGTTAAAACAAACTGTTTTTCTGTTTTTAAACTTCTTTATGAAAGCATGCTCACTCAAGATATCCAGGGTGAAAATCTTAGAAATCCAGTTTGCTACTCTGTGCACATATGTGTGTTTAAAATGCATTCTCAGTGCTCTTATTAGATTGTGATTTACATGTTTCATCAATCTGTATAAATAACTTAAAAATGTGATTTTGTAAGCATCTATATCACCTTGGAACTATTATTAGATATGCAAATGTTTGGGTCCCAACTCTGACTTGTTGATCACACACTTTATTATGGTGTGTGGTCAACAATCTATGTTTCAAAAAACTTTGCAAGTGATTATGATGCCGCCCATGTCCAAGTTCCAGTAATTTATATGATCTTCCTCTTTGATTAGTACAATTTTACTTTGTTTATGAAATAAATGTTTCTAATATATAATATTTAAGTGTGTTTAGTAGTCAATAACACCTAAAGTTTGTAAGTTTGTAAGTCCCTATTTTATTTAGCACAGGCTGCCACAACAAACTACCATAGACTAGGTTGCTTAAATGACAGAAATATATTTTCATCATTCTGGAGGCTGGAGTCCAATATCAGCGAGCCAGCATGGGTGAGTTCTAGTGGGAGTTTTCTTCTTGGCTTGCCTTCTCACTATAGCCTTACATTGTTGGTGCAGGTGTAGGTGGGGGGAGGGGAGAGAGAGTGCACACTCTGGTATCTCTTTATATAAGGGTACTGATTATCACCTAAAGGCCTCATCTCCAAATATCATCAAACTGGGAATTAGTGGTTCAATGTATGAATTGGGAGGAATAATTCAGTTCATAGCAATCCAATTTCTTGTAAAAAGCAAGAGATGATGCTAAAATAAAATCTCTTCTAGAGTCTAGTCCTTCATCCTAATTTATTTCTTAAGCAATAGCATACCCCTTTAATTTTAGCTTCTGTGTTTGGATTATAATAAACGCTATACTTGGCAAAGGATTGTTGAGAAATTAAAATGTAGTGAATATGTGAAAGATCAGTATATAGACCACAGTATTGTCTAACTGTAATAAAGGTTATTATTATTTTGATCAGCTGGCTATCATTAGTAACTATAAACCCATCTAAGTAATGAACCATATGTTATCCAAAGACTGTACTGATTGGAATGAAGAGGTCACTGGTAGTCATGAAGAATCACTGAAGACAATCATAGAAATTATCCAGATTACTCAACTTTCTACTTGATACAGAAACCCACTCTAGAGAATACTAACCTTGGCTTGAATGCCATCAGCCCTTTGTATTATTCTGAGTACTCCAGAGTAACAGAACCAACAGGGTATGTGTGTGTGTGTGTGTGTCTCTCTCTCTCTCTCTCTCTCTCTCTCTCTCTGCAGGCCAGGTTCCCAGGCTAGAGCTCCTTGGAAGAATAATGTTGAAGTTCAAATTTGGAGGCAGAATTTCTTCTTCCTTGGGAGACCTCTGTCTTTTTTCTTTTAAGACTTTCAACAAATTGAATGAGGCTCACTTACATGATGGAGGGTAATCTGCTTTACCCAAATGGTAGTCCTATCTAAATATTACCTCCACTGCCATAGCTAGACTGGTGTTTCACCAAGTATCTGAGTACATGGGCTAGCATTTGATACATAAAATTAACTATCATACCATTCCTTAATATGATATTTAGGGTCAATTTACTTTGAAAATATGTAACCTTTTAAATTTTGAAATGATATGAACATGATAGCTAATAAATTTATATATATATTATATGTATATATATTAATAAATGAAGAAATAGAAAAATATGGGTCAATACCAGATATATTACCTCTACTTATTTCTTAATAAAAAAAGATTCAACTTTCTTTCAACCTTGTGGAAATTTTAGAAATGGAGCAGCTAGCAGAACTGTATGTAGAACACACTTGACTCCAAGACCCGGTAATGAACCGCAGAGCTCCTCGTTTGGCCTTAGCTGGTATGATTATCACATCAAGCAAGATACAAATGAAGGAAGGTGTCTACTCTGCTGAATGTTTGAACTGGGATCCAACAAGGATTTTGGCACTGTGCTCTTGAGTATAGCAAGATAAAAATTAATGGGATAAATATAAAATCTTGCGCTTAAGTTTCAAAAAAATTGTACAAGTATGGATGGAAACTATATTTAGTAAATACATCAAACTCAAAATAACACAGAAGATTATAGGAATTACTAAAACAGATTGTACAGTCAACACAGCTGTTGCCTAATATGGGGTAAGAGATAAATATCAAAGATTGTCTTAGCTAAGGCAATATAGAAGAAATGTCACTTAAGTCATAGCCTGCATTATATTATCACTAATAGGTTGAAATTTAATATATTTTTCTTGTACTTTGGGTTATAAATTTTATTCTCTAGTCAGTCCCATACATGCCAAATTAGCCCTTGATTAATGTTAGTTCAATCGACTTAAGAGTAAACATCACTAAATAGCTTTGGGAACAAAATTTTCAAGTGATATTCTCTAATGATAAACCAATTGATCAGATAACAGAAGTGCAGTCAAGCAAACAAGTCATTAAAGGAGAGGTTTCTGGCAGAGGATGACCTGAAGAATCCTGATTAATCTCGAACTACAATTTTCTTAAAACCACTTCTACCTGTTTTGATCCTGACACAGATATAACCTTTGACCTCTTGAGGAATTTATTCATTTATTCTGAACCTTCTATCACATCTATTTCAGTGGACATGATTGGAAAATGCATTCTACAGAGATGTCTGAATATTTCCATATAACGCATAGAGAGACATTATAAAATGAACACATTATTGGCCCTGGCTTGTTGGCTTAGTTGTAGAGTATCAGCCTGGTGTGTGGATGTCCTGGGTTCAATTCCAGGTCAGAGCACACAGGAGAAGCACTCATCTGCTTCTCCACTCCTCCTCCTCTCACTTTTCTCTCTTCTCTCTCTCTCCTTTCTCCCCTCTTTTCTTTTCCTCTTGCAGCAATGGATTGAGTACAGCGAGTTGACCCCGGCACTGAGATGGTTCCATGGCCTCCACCTCAGGTGCTGAAAAATGGCTCTGGTTACAACAAAGCAGGGGCCTCAGCTGGGAAAAGCATTGCCCCTAGTGGGCATGCTGGGTGGATTCTGGTCGGGGTGCATGCAGGAGTCTGTCTCTGCCTCCCCTCCTTTCACTAAAGAAAAAAAATGAACATTATTTATGAAACTTTGATGCTTTGCAGTAGTGATATTTATAGATCTCACACAACTTCAGATTTGGAACAATTTAGCTAATACCAGCATTGATAAACATATCATTTCTATTTGCTGGTAGAAGTAGGAATTTCAGAGTTGATGTCATTTGACCAAGAACTGTAAAACAATGTTCTGTATTAGCTCCCCATTGTTTTCAACTTTATTTAAATTACCTAATTTAAAGACTGTGCTTCTTGGATTTTTCTTTCAATTTGTTCTTTTAATTTCTTTTCTTTTAATTTTAGAAAACTTTGTTCATTTGTTTCTTTTCATTTTTCTTCCCTAAATGCTTTCAGTTTCTTCTTCTATTCTGCTGCTACCAGATTTGGAGGCAGACCATGCTGGAAACTTAGCAGTCCTGCTCAGAGCCCTTACCAGATTCTATCTTTTTCTCTTCTCCATCCCCTACCTTTGCCCACTCCAGCTCAGACCCCCTGTCCAGTTGTTCTCAGGGGTAAGAGAGCAGAGGAGAGAGAGAAGACCGAGCTGATTCCTTGTGGCCCTATCCCTCTTCCTGGCCCAGCTACTAGAGAGCAGGCCTGGATAGAAAGGACAGATTCCAGTAAGAAGTGGGGACCTGATTTCAGCACGTGTGGGCCACCTTCTCAACATGGCCATTGGTTAGCTGCCTGTATGTTTGTTCCTCCTTCTGTTTTCTTCAGTGTCATACTCAGCTGCCTATTTTTTGCCCACTGCTACTGGGCACATTCTTCCTCTATCTCGAATGCCCTTTCATATTTTCTTTCTTTTTCTTCATTCTTCAAGATCTAGCTTAACACCTAAATATAAAAACTAAATTGAGATGAGTAATAGGTAGTTATCATATCATTTTATATATCTGTTTCTGAATCAGTGCTGCATTGTAAATAGTGCTTTATATGGTCATGTTAAAAAAATTCAGAATATACGATAATGTAAAGACAAATTAAAATTAAAAAAACCTCGTCTTTCTTTCCTTCAATCTCATTGCCCAGTGTATCTCTTCTTTGTCTACCTTTTCCTATAGTACCCGATAACAATGTAATGCCAACCATATATCTAATTTAAACTTTTTAAATAACTATGTATTTAAAAAGTTGAAAGGCATAACTAAGTTTAATAGTACATTTTACTTAAACAGCATATTTAAAATGTTATCAATGTATAATTGATATAAAAATTACTTACAGGTTTTAGTTTTTTACATTTGGGAGACATTTTCCTTTGAAATCCAGTGTGTATTTGTACTTATAGCTCAGTTGGATTCAGACTAGCTGTATTTCAAATGCTCAGTTAGTAACACACAACTGCTGTATTGGACAGTGCAACTATAAGAAAAGTCTCTGCAAATTATTAACTACATGATTTTGGGTAAGTTATTTATTGTACCTACATCTCATTCCCTCTTCTCCTATTTTTTTTTTAATTTTTATTGAATTTATTGGGGTGATATTGGTTAACAAAATTAGACAGGTTTCAGGTACACAACTCCACAACACATCATCCACACACTGTATGGTGTGTCCACCACGCCAACTCAAGTCTCCCTCCACCACCACGTATTCCCCATCCCCACTTCTAACTCCCCCTCGCCCTGACCATTTTATAGTCCGTGTACTGTTGTCGGTGTCTTTGAGGATTCTTATTTCTTTCTTTATTTTGCTTAAATCCTTCACCTTTTTCACCCCTTATTTTAAACCTGGGATAACATCTCATAGAACCGTTGTGAAGATTGAAAAATAGACACTTATTCCTTGTGGTCATCTGACATTTACCAATTTACTTTCTTATACTTGGTTTTCAGATAAACTCACTCCAGGAAATTGTGTGTGTGGAAGCCCAAAGCTAAAAGTTCTCCCTTTTTTGTTTTTCTCCTTGAGTGCTGGTTTCAGGCTCCATGTGACACATTAGGAACCGAATGATTCAGTCACATACTCCACCCTGAAGGACTCATAGCTGTATACCACTTATTGTCTGGCCCTTTCAAAGACAAAGTGAAAATTATTTTATAAAAAAGTGAAAATATGGCAGTACTATTTCCAAATTTCACGAAAAATCATTAATGATTTTAAATCTCTGATATCCTCTCTTTGCTCTATTTTGGTCATCTTAACTCACGTTGAGGATTCCACTACGCCTTCTTTTAGCTCTGGAAGTCATGCGACGGCCTTGGGCAAAAGGCAATACAATTCTGATCTGGGATAGAACTCCAAGGAAAAGATCCTTTCAGTCATAGTTTTGCAAAGAAAACCAACAGTAAATTCTATTATTTAAGACATAGAACACTTTGAGGATTATTTAGGGACTCTGCTACTTCTGACTTAACTCCCCCTTGCTACTGCCCTTTGGCTTTTCACAATGCCTCTTTAGAAGATTTATGAAATAGGAAAAAGATAAAACTCACGTTAGGTTATTTAGCTACTAGCAAGTGGTGGTGGAAAATTGTTTTATAGGCAAGAAGATTGTATGTGATGGATTAAATTGGATACATTTTTTTCCATAACCCTGAATAGTCAAAATTTACTATGTTTTTGTGTACACCAAATTGTTCCTTTGTAAACCCCTTGAAAAGATAGAGAACAACCCTTGTTTGGAAAAATAGAATTACATATACAAATTTTAGATGTTTTATTATTGTGGGAAATAATGCTCTGGGCTGTTAGAAATGTGATGCTCCCTTGAATTATTATTTTTGATTAATATGGAACAAGATAGTGCAGCGGTTCTCAACATGTGGGTCGCGACCCTAGTGGGGGTCGAACAACCAAAACACAGGGGTTGTGTTTGGTCATTTGACCCCCGCCAGGGTCGTGACCCACAGGTTGAGAACCGCTGAGATAGTGGGTTTTATTTATTTTTTTAATTAATTTATTGTATTTACATAGATTCCAATGTCGCCTGACTGTATCTCCTCTCCCCCGTATTCCTCTCAACATATCCCCTGTCCCCCCCCAAAAGCTCCCTCCCCCCTTCCCTTCAGGTTTAATTCCGTTCCTCAGTTCACATTGTTCATTGGATTCCTCAAATGAATGAGGTCATATGATAGTTTTCTTTCTCTGCCTGGCTTATTTCACTTAACATAATAGTTTCCAGGTCCATCCATGGAACCTGGAACATCCATGTTGTTGCAAAAGATAATATTTCCTTCTTTTTCGTGGCCCCATAGTATTCCATTGTGTTTATGTACCACTGCTTTTTAATCCACTCGTCCACTGATGGACACTTAGGCTGTTTCCAGATCTTCGCTATTGTGAACAATGCTGCCATAAACATAGGGGTACATTTCTTCTTTTGAATCAGTGATGGTCTTCTTGGGATCTATTCCTAAAAGTGAGATGGCTGGGTCAAAAGGCAGTTCCATTTTAAATTTTTGCAGACTCTCCATACTATTTTCCACAGTGGCTGCACCAGTCTGCATTCCCACCAGCAGTGCAGGAGGGTTCCCCTTTCTCCACATTCTCACCAGCACTTATTGTGTATTGTTTTGTTAATGAGCGCCATTCTGACTGGTGTGAGGTGGTATCTCATTGTGGTTTTAATTTGCATTTCTCTAATGTTTAGTGATGTTGAATATTTTTTCATCTGTCTATTGGCCATCTGTGTGTCCTCTTTGGAGAAGTGTCTATTCATTTCTTTTGCCCATGTTTTGATTGGATTGTTTGTCTTCCTGGTGTTGAGTTTTACAAGTTCTTTATAAATTTTGGTTACTGACCCCTTATCAGACATATTGTCAAATATGTTCTCCCATTGTGTGGTTTGTCTTATTATTCTGTTCATATTGTCTTTAGCTGTACAAAAGCTTTTTAGTTTGATATAGCCCCATTTGTTTATCCTGTCTTTTATTTCACTTGCCTGTGGAGATAAATCATCAAATATATTCCTGCGAGAGATGTCAAAGAGCTTACTGCCTATGTTTTCTTCTAAAAAGCTTATGGTTTTATGAATTACATTTAAATATTTTATTCATTTTGAGTTTATTTGTGTGACTGGTGTAAGTTGGTGGTCTAGTTTCATTTTTTTTGTAGGTAGCTGTCCAATTTTCCCAACACCATTTGTTAAAGAGGCTGTCTTTACTCCATTGTATACTTTTACCGCCTTTGTCAAATATCAGTTGTCCATAAAGGTGTGAGTTCATTTCTGGGTTCTCTGTTCTGTTCCATTGATCTATATGCCTGTTCTTATGCCAGTACCAAGCAATTTTGAGTACAATGGCCTTGTAGTATAACTTGATATCAGGAAGTGTGATACCTCCCACTTTATTCTTCCTTTTCAAGATTGCTGAGGCTATTCGTGTTCTTTCTTGGTTCCATATAAATTTTTGGAATATGTGTTCTATATCTTTGAAGTGTGTCATTGGTATATAATAAGAATTACATTGAATTTACAGATTGCTTTGGGTACAGATTGCATTTTGATGATGTTTATTCTTCCTAAGCATGAGCACGGTATATGCTTCCACTTGTTTGTATCTTCCTTGATTTCTTTTATCAATGTTTTGTAATTTTCCGAGTACAAGTCTTTAACCTCCTTGGTTAAATTTACTCCTAGGTACTTTATTTTTTTTGTTTAATAGTGAAGGGGATTGTTTCCTTAATTTCTCTGACAGTTCATTGTTGATGTAT
This sequence comes from Saccopteryx bilineata, assembly GCF_036850765.1. Lineage (NCBI taxonomy): Eukaryota > Metazoa > Chordata > Mammalia > Chiroptera > Emballonuridae > Saccopteryx > Saccopteryx bilineata. The sequence continues at coordinate 319,817,643 of NC_089491.1, forward strand.
AAAAATGCCTCTGATTTCTGTGTATTAATTTTATACCCTGCTACTTTGCTGAATTTATTTATCAGATCCAGTAGATTTTTGATTGAGACTTTAGGGCTTTCTATATACAGTATCTTATCATCTGCAAGTAAGAACAAGATAGTGGGTTTTAATTATAATGGTTCATATTAAGTAATCCTATCAGTAGTTGTAATTAATGGTTTATCTTCTTACCTGGATGTAAAGAACACTTAGAAAGAATGTCCACTTTTGTTCCTGAGTTCTTCAAAGTGATTTGTGATACAGTTTATTTTATAATTTATTATATATTTTCTAATGCTTATTTGATAAAATAACATTCAAATGTTTACAAACAAATTATTTAATTAAAATACCTTAATATTAATGGGCTATAGTAACAATGTCATAATTTGTAAACTATCAATGCATTGTTAAGGCTTCTTAATGCCTGACCAGGTGATGTTGCAGTGGATAGAATGTCAAACTGGTATGAAGAGGACCCAGATTCAAAACCCTGAGGTCACTGGCTTGAGAATGGGGTCACTCACTCTGCTGTAGCCCCCTGGTCAAGGTACATATGAGAAAACAATCAATGAACTATTAAGGTGCTGCAATGAAGAACTGATGCTTCTCATCTCTCTCCCTTTCTGTCTGCCTGTCCCTCTCTCTATCTCTCTGTCTCTGTCATACACAAAAAAATGGATTTCATAAAATGGTACATTATTATTTCAAGTTTTTTAATATTTATAGATTGACCATCTCTAGAAGGTAATCTGAAGACCATGTCCTTAGTTTTACAAAATAGGTGTCATAGATTGAGTTCCCTGGGAAGTAAAGTATGAGATTGAGATTAGCATATAGTAAAACGATAAAGGATTGCTCAGAGATGAAAACTTTGGGGCAGGAAAGGAAAAAAGCAGACTGGGAAGAAGGATGCAGTTTCTATAAAGACATCAGATACCTCATGGGAGTTCTGAAGCTGGCTAGCCTCTCAGCTGTCCCTCATTCAGGCGAAGGGCCAGGCCTTTTTACTCCTAAACTGACCATCGGATGAAGCCTGCTCCAAAAGGACTTTCTTTAGCTTAGGTAGTAGTTGGGGAAATAAGACCTTCATCTGAGAAGTGGGTTTGGGCAACACATTATTTACTACATCTAAAATAGGTTAGAACCCAAAGTGCCTGAAATAGTTACACGAAGACTCTCCTGCTCTGGTGGAATCCATCTATCTCTCCAGGACTGTCATAGAGACACCTTTTTCTTCTGTCTCCATTGTCGTCCTCTTCTAATTCAGTCCCTGCGTGACAGACAAAGCGAGCTTTTTAGCATGTAAATCAAATAGTGTCACTGTTCTGCCTAAACTATTCCAATGGCTTCCAGTTGAAGGAAGGATAAAATCCAAAAAGTCGTTAACTGCCTGATCTAACTCTTGTCTGTTTGTACAGCGTTATCTTGTGGTACCTTAACCCTCCTCACACATTATGTTTGATACAAACTGGCCTTTTGGTCGCAAACCACGTACAAACTGGCCTTTTGGTCTGAAAATACCCCATTATCTTTTAGTACTTGCTGTTTCCTAGGCCAGCCATGGACACCGCCTCACTGTTTATGTGATGTTTCCCTTATTCTTTAGATCAAATCCCCACAGGGGCCTTCCCTGATGATCTTGTTTTCTGTATACCTCTATAGATTTTCTCTGTCACATCTTCATATTTTTCTTCCTGATCTTCATTGCAAGCATAGTTCTCTTGTTTGTTTCTTTTTCTGTCTTCCTCTGTTGGAATGAATTATTTTCCGACTCTATTCCTCTTCCTATGAAATGTTCTTGAGATGCTTTATTATTTGCTACTGAATGAAGGTCCTGACATATCTTAAATGGCTCACCCATTTTGACTTATTTTTCTATTTACAGATTTATTTATATATAATTTAGTCACAATTAATTTAATCATTTTAACGTGTACCAGTTAGTGTTATTTTACTATTTTCACACATTTGTGAAGTATCAGAACTATCAAATTTTATAACATTTTTATTATCTCAGAAAGAAACCCCAGCTCTTGGAAACCATGATTCTACTTCCTGTTTCTATGGATTTTCCTATTCTGACTATCTCATATATAGAATCATATAATATGCAACATTTGGCCCTACCCTTTTGACTCAGCAGTAGAGCGTCGGCTGGCATGTGGAAGTCCCAGGTTCGATTCCTGGTCAGGGCACAACGGAGAGGCAACCATCTTTGTCTCCACCTCCTCTCTCCTCTCCCCCTACCCTTCCTGCAGCCCTGGCTCAAATTGTTGGAGCACATTGGGCCCTACCACTGAAGATGGCTCCAAGGCCTTGCATCAGGTGGTAAAATAGCTCAGTTGCTGAGCAACAGAGCAGTGTCCCCAGATGGGCAGAACATTGCCCCCATGGGGGGCTTGCTGGGTAGATTCCAGTCAAGGCACATACAGGAGTATGTCTATCTCCCTGCCTCTCATTTAATTAAAAAATGCAACTTTAGCCCTGGCTGGTTGGCTCAGTGGTAGAGCGTCGGCCTGGTGTGCAGGAGTCCCGGGTTCATTTCCCGGCCAGGGCACACAGGAGAAGCGCCCATCTGCTTCTTCACCCCTCCCCCTCTCCTTCCTCTCTGTCTCTCTCTTCCCCTCCCGCAGCCAAGGCTCCATTGGAGCAAAGTTGGCCTGGGCACTGAGGATGGCTCTGTGGCCTCTGCCTCAGGTGCTAGAATGGCTCTGGTTGCAATGGAGCAATGCCCCAGATGGGCAGAGCATCGCCCCCTGGTGGGCATGCCAGGTGGATCCCTGTCGGGCATATGCGGGAGTCTGTCTGACTGCCCCCCCCCCCCGTTTCCAACTTCAGAAAAATACAAAAAAAATGCAACTTTTATGTCTAGCTTTTTTTCACTTGGTATGTTTTCAGAATTCATCCATGTTGTAGCAAATATCTCTACATCATTCTTTTTTATGGCTAGATAATACTCCACTGTAGCTTAGCTTGTGGTGGTACAGTGGATAGAGCATGACCTGGAGCACTGAAGTCACCAATTCGAAACCCTATGCTTGCCTGGTCAAGGCATGTACCAGAAATAATCAGTGAACAGCTAAAGTGAAGCAACATTGAGTTGATACTTCTCATTTCCCACCCACTCTCTCCCCTCTCTAAAAATCAATAATAAAAAAATAATATTCTATTGTATAGATATACCACATTTGTTTATCCATTCACTGATTGATGGATATTTGGAGCTATTATAAATAATGCTGCAATAATTATTCATGTTTTTATTTAGACATATATTTTCAGTTCTCTTAGGTATACACTTTGGATTCATACAGCAGCACCACGTGTAAATGATTCGGAACTGCCAAACTGTTTTCCAAAGTGGACACACCATTTTCCAATCTCCTCAACAATGTTTCACTTATAACAGTTTGTTTGTTTTATTAGGTGTCTTAGTGGGTATGAAGTACTATTTCATTGTTTTTAATTATCACTTCCTTAATTACCAATGATATAGGCATCTCTTTCAGTAGTAACCAGTCATTTCTTCTCTGAAGAAATAGCTTCTCAAAACTTCTGCACATTTAAAAAATTGAATTATATGGCCTGACCAGTGGTGTTACAATGGATAGAGCTTCAGCCTGGGACAATGAGGTCCCATGTTTGAAAACCTTAGGTCACTGGCTTGAGCACGGACTCACCAGCTTGAGTGTGAGGTCACCAGCTTGAGTGTGGGATTATAGACATGACCCCATAGTCTTTTTTTAAAATTATTTTTATTTATTTATTTATCTTTGAGAGAGGAGAGAGAAAGAAAAGGGGGAGCAGGAAGCATCAACTCCCATACGTGCCTTGACCAGGCAAGCCCAGGGTTTTGAACCGGTGACCCCAGCGTTCCAGGTCGATGCTTGATCCACTGTGCCACCACAGGTCAGGCCGACCCCATAGTCTTAAGCCCAAATGTCACTGGTTTAAGCCCAAATATTGCTGGCTTGAGCCTGACGTTGCTGGCTTGAGCAAGGTGTCACTGGTTCGGCTAGAGCCCCCTGGTCAAAGCACATATGAGAAGCAATCAATGAGCAACCAAAGTGACATACCTATTAGCTGATGCTTCTTATCTCTCTCCCTTGCCCCTGCCATATATATATAAAGGGTTATATTTTACTGTTGAGTTGTAAGAATTCTTTATATATTTTGGGTGTTAGTCTCATCAGATATCTAATTTGCAAATATTTTCTCCATTTCTGTTGGTTATCTTCTCAATTTCTTTATGATGTTTTTGAAGCACAAAATTAAAAATTTGGCAAAGTCCAGTTGATTTCTTTCTTATGTCAGTTGGACGTTTGAAGCCAAATCTCATAAATCATTGTATAGTGTGAGGGTCACAAAGATTTACTTCTATGTGTTCTAAGAATTTTATAGTTTTAGCTCTTACATTTAGATCTATGATAAATTTGGTTTAAGTTTTATGTATCTTATGAAGGAAGGGTCCAAGTGCATTCTTTTGCATTTGTATACAGTGGGAACAGAACCATTTTTTTTAAATACTGGTTTTTTTAATCATCGAACTGTCTTTATTTTGTGAACTATCATTTGACAATAAAAGGGTTTATTTCTGTACTCCAAATTTTATTTCATTAATCTATGTATCTGTACTTCTGTTGGTACTGTATTGTCTTGATTATGTAGCTAAGTATTAAAATTTTAAACTATTTTACTCTTCATAGAGTTGACACTCAATTTTGGATTAGTTTTATGTGTGCAGCATAGTGATTAGACATTTGTATAACTTACAAAGTGATTCTGTTAAGTCCAATACCCATCAGTTACCATACATAGTTATTACAATATTATTGACTATCTTCCCCATTCTGTACTTTATATCCCTACAACTATTTTGTAAGTACTAATTTGTAGTTCTTTATTGCCTCAATTTTTTTCATGAATTGCCCCAAACTCTCTCAGCTGGCAACAAACAACAATTTGTTCTTGATATCTATGAGTTTATTTTTCTTACATTTGCTCATTTTTTTGTTTTGTAGATTCTACATATAAGTTAGATCATATGGTATTTTTTTTCTCTGTCTGACTTATTTGACTTAATATAATCCTCTCCAGGTCCATGAATGTTGTCACAAAAGACAACATTTCATTCTTTTTTATGGCCAAGTAATATTTCATTGCACATATATACCACTTCTCCTTTATTCAATCTTTTATTCATGGACACTTAGGTAGCTTTCATATCTATACTATTGTAAATAATTCTGCAATGAACATAAGGGTCCATATCTATTTTCAAGTTATTGTTTTGGATTTCTTCTGGTGAATGCCCAGAAGTGGGATTTCTGTATCATATGTTAGTTTTATTTTTACTTTTTTGAAGAATCTCCATAATGTTTTCCATATTTGCTGTACCAATTAGCAGTCCCACCAACAGTGCAGAAGGTTCCTTTTCCTCCATGTTCTCACCACTACTTGTTCTTTGTTGATTTATTGATGACAACCATTCTGACAAGTGTGAGATGATATCTTATTGTGGTTTTAATTTGCATTTCTCTGATGATTAGTGACCTTGAGCATCTTTCTATGTGTCTATTGGCCACCTCTAAGTCATCTTACAGAAATATCTGTTCAGGTCCTCTGCCTATTTTTTATGTGGACTATTTGTTTTTTTGGTGTTCTTTATTTATTTTAGATATTAATTCTTTATGAGATTTGGTGAAAATGTTCTCCCATTCAGTAAGTTGTCTTTTCATTTTGTTGATGGTTTCCTTTTTGTGCAAAAACTTTTTAATTTGATGTAGTCTCATTTATTTTTTTATTTTTTTCCCCTTGCCCTTGCCCAAGGAGACATATTCCAAATAATATTACTAAGAGTTATGTGAAAGTATTTACTGCGTATGTTTTCTTCTAAAAGTGTTATTGTTTTAGGTTTTACCTTTAAGCCTTTAATCAATTTTTATTTTATTTTTTTATATGGTGAAAAAAAGTGATTATTTCCTTTTTTTAATATTTATATATTTGTTTATTTTTTCTAACACCATTTATTGAAGAGACTGCTCAATTTTATATTCTTGCCTCCTTTGATATATATTAATTAACAAATAGGTGTAGGTTTAATCTGTTCTCTCTATTCTGTTCCACTGAGCTATAGGACTATTTATATTCCAGTGTCATGCTGGAATACTATACTACCATAGTCTTGCAGTATAACTTGATATCAGATATCATGATTTCTCCAAGTATGTTTTTCTCTCTCAAGGTTGTTTTGTTATTCAGTGTTATTTTTCTTTTAGTAGAGAATCTTGAATGTATTTGCTTTATATTCCATAGATGACATTATAAAGAAAACTTCAGGTCTATCTAATGAGTATACATCTCTGATTTTTGGTGACTGAATTGATATTCTATTTTGTGGATCACTATTGTGAGATGAAATGTTTGGGTCTTCCACATTATTGCAACTTTACATCTCAAAAATATTAAACAAAATAAAACTTCATGAAGCAAATGGTACATATTAGTAAAGTCTAGTTTTATTCAAATGTCATAAGGAAATTATCCTTGTCAAAATGAAATCCTTAACATTATCATCTAAAAATGCACTGAGATCATTTTGATTTGGCAATGATAATACTAAAAATGGTGGTTAACCTATTAACTTCAATGTTCCACTGTCTGATTCACAACTGCATTGATAACAACAGTTAAGGTCTTATTTATCACCAAATAGTATAGGTAATTGATCTTTGACAGTAAGTATACAAGGAATAGAATTGTAAACTATTATAATTGTAACTAAAAGTAATATTATTTGGAATATGTCTCCTTGGGCAAGGGCAAGTTCATTGTAAAATATATTGTCCTTCAGTCTATCTGTTGGAATTAACAGTAAAGAATATAAATTATATGGGTTTCAGAAATGAATACTGTTAGCTAATTTTTATCAAATGAAGGGTTTGGCAGGCTCTCTCTAGTAGGCCCTGAAGAATATCATTTATTTCCTGTCATTAACTGAGATATAATTCTTGGTTTGTAAAATGGACTGACTTTTCTGAGGATAGACTCATGTTAACCAAGCTTATGAAATTTGTCTTTAAAACAAAATATTAATTTATTGATTTATGCTGATAAATTATTTTACTAGGGACAGAAATGCTTAGTATATGCAGAATCTATGAATTCTGTGTATGGGAAACTTAAAATGAGCAATTTTATTCTTAAAACTTTCTATTCCTATAAGCAGAACAGCACTGGAAACTAAAAAGCAATCCCAATCACAAGATTGCTTGTGGCTTGTCGAATCAAAATTAAGGGAGATTGATATATGAGATGTTTTATAGTATTGGGCCAAGACAATTAGATGTAGCCATATCTACCATTGGTGTGGTCTTGCTACTGGAATTAGAATAGTGAAGTTTTCTGGCTCCAACTACTGACACTAAAGGGAAGAATATTCCGTATCTGATGTGTAAAATACTATCTCCCCAGAGAGTATTTAGCTGAACATTTTCAGTTATCTGTGTGACTTGTTTCTTTTATGCTTTCATGAATAGAAATAGGATCTATGGGGAAAGGAGATGGAATTAAAAAAATATCCTAATTTTAGAAAAATTAACCAAATAGTATCATGCACTGAATACACTGACTTTAAATATAATGTATTTAAATATAATGAATAACCTTTGCTTTTCTGGAAAAATAGCAGAATGCTTATGTGATATTTCAGGGGCACATATTAGACAGTGTCAACCATTGAGTTTGACCAACCTCCTCTTTTCCTTGGTATTTATGTACATGATTTTTTTTGTGTGTGTGTGTTTCTGAAGCTGGAAACGGGGAGAGACAGTCAGACAGACTCCCGCATGTGCCCCACCGGGATCCACCCGGCACGCCCACCAGGGGCACGCTCTGCCCACCAGGGGGCGATGCTCTGTCCCTCCGGGGCGTCACTCTGCCACTACCAGAGCCACTCTAGCGCCTGGGGCAGAGGCCAAGGAGCCATCCCCAGAACCCGGGTCATCTTTGCTCCAGTGGAGCCTTGGCTGCGGGAGGGGAAGTGAGAGACAGAGAGAAAGGAGGGGGGTGTGGAGAAGCAAATGGGTGCTTCTCCTATGTGCCCTGGCTGGGAATCGAACCCAGGTCCCCTGCACGCCAGGCCGATGCTCTACCGCTGAGCCAACCGGCCAGGGCTATGTACATGATTATAATACAACCCAATATCATTCTTACTAGAGAGTACAAGTGGGGAGACATAGGCAAAAGAATAATTTTATATTATTGTTTTATACTGTAGTTTATAACTAAAAGATTTCAAGTTAACATCAGCTAAATGTTTATCATAGCAAAACTTTATGTTGTAACTGAAGATGAAAGAAAGATTAACACAATTCTTTTCTTTAGAATACTTGTAATCACCCCAGTATTAGTCTTGGTTGATGTATTTGACAAATACCATTAGAGACCACTGAGGATGGAGAAGTAAAATATTATATTATTTGGGCTTTCGAGGACTTATTTTCCTGAATGGAGTAGCAATAAAGTTGAATCTTGAAAGACAGGCAGAATATTATTGGTAAATATTAGGTTTGGGATGGGATTGGTACAATGTGTAGAGTGGAAAATGTGAACATAGCAAAATTTTGCAGCCATTTGTGAGGGAAACATCAAGTAGTTTGTTGGTTCTGGAGAATAGCATACATAAAAAGTAGAAAAAGAGGTAATGATCATAATATACAAGACCTTACATATGAATAAATATAAAATCAGTAGACCCTGCCAATCACCTGAGTGAGTATCATAATTCATGCTAGACCAGTGGTCAGCAAACCACGGCTCACAGCCACATGTGGCTCTTTGGCCCCTTGAGTGTGGCTCTTCCACAAAATACCATGTGCAGGCGCTACCTCAATAAGGAATGTACCTACCTATATAGTTTAAGTTTAAAAAATTTGGCTCTCAAAAGAAATTTCTATCGTTGTACTGTTGATACTTGGCTCTGTTGACTAATGAGTTTGCCGACCACTGTGCTAGACAGCAGAAAGATGAATAAGTCATAGTTCTTGGCCCTCCAAAGAACTGAGATTGATATACTATAATGCAAGTTTCACCACAAAAGTCCTTTCATAGAAGTATAAACAAAATGCTGTAGGGGCCAGAGTGATGAACTATTTTGCAGGCATTAGGAAAGGGGGTAATATGTGAACTGGTTCTGTGACAGATGAGTGCAATCTGAACCACTGTAAAGGCTGGTGAAGTCACTGGATGCACGTTGAGTAGCATGCCGAAATGAGAAGGGGTATGATATGTCTGCGCTATAAGGTTTGTGGCAGGGAAATGAGAGAGACGTGAGTCTGGAAGGACTGGTTGGAGTCTGAGGAATCAGTTGAGTTTGGAGTGAGACACTTATATTCAAATGCCATTTCTGCCATTTACCACTTTTTAATCTCTGGTAAATTTCTTAACCACAGTTCCCTAATTTTCATAACGGAAATGATACTATCAATTTAGCAGTATTGTTGCTGCTGAAAATTAATACATAAAGGAAATAGCATGAAATACTCTCAGTAACAAATGTCAGTCAATGAACTATTCATAGGGTTGCTGTAAGAACTAAACCGAGCAAAAGAAAGCAAGGACAGGACACTGTGTGACACAGAGCCCTGATGCTTTAAAAACTACTCAGTGCAGTTCTGCACCATGGCTTTCATAAAAATAATGTTCATAACGTAGGAAAAGATTTATCATTATTTGTGTGAAGATTAGTCTTTAAATGTATTAACTTGTGTTGTTTCTAGGTTCCTCTCCAAGTAAGACCTCTTCAATTTAGGTCTGAATGCCCTGATAGTGGGTATTATTACAATCTGTATGATTTAAGATCGCACTTTGTGTATATATCAACATCTTTACAACATACGTCACAATTAATTCTTATTTTATCTCTTTTCTCCACTAGAAAGTGAGTGCTCTATCCCCAGTGATTCATAAAGTGTTAGGCTCATAAGAGTTGGTTGAAATGACTTTAAGCTTAGAAATGTATAAACATGTATATATACTTTTAGTGTGTACTATAAAAGTGTTAATATATATATATTTCCCATTGATTATGAGAGAGAGAGAGAGAAAGAGAGCGAAGCATCAACTTGTCATTCCACTTAGTTGTTTTATTTACTTGTGCACTCATTGATTGCTTCTCATAGGTGCCCTGACTCAGGAGGAAACCTGCAACCTTTGTGTGCTGGGAAGATGCTCTATCCACTGAGCCACCAGGCCAAAACCAAAGTGCTCCTTTTTTATCTTTATATATTTAAAAATCTACTGTAATTGTGTTACAGTAACCTCTACTCTCTGAATGTAGCATGACATCTTTCTGTCCACACATTCCTAAATTTATGGGTTAGATACATGTATAGTTAGCATAGTAGAGATGGCCTTCAACCTCACCCCCAGAATTCCCTCTACTTCATCTTTGCTCACCAAGCATCACAAATTTTAAAGAAGCTCTTAAATATCAGTCTTGGCTATAGCAGTAGCATATGCAAAAAATGCCCTAGGGCCATTCAAAAATATTTTCACACAATGGGAGTGACTCTTCAGAGCTATGTAGTATTTAAAGAAAGGAAGCTTATCAAGAAGACCACGTTGCCTATTCCTACACATAATAAGCAGTAACAGGATCAATATGGGGAAAAAGATAAGAACAAATAAATAATAGCCCAAATTAAGCAAAATAAAAATAGTGACAAGCACTGAATACGTTAACTATGAAAGAATAATCTTTACTTGTCTGGAATAATTGCAGCATGGTTCTATTGTGTGCGATTTCAGTTGCATATATCGGACCATGTCAATCATTAAGGGTAGTATTATTTATCTGAACCATTTGTATTTCTATAGCAACAGTATACATATTTATACAATTATATATCAAATCATACCTGATATATTTTGGTATCTGTTTTGTTCTAAACTCGTACAAGTTTTGCATATATTCACTGTGAAATGGTAGTCTCTGCTCCCCATTCTTTCTTGAGTTCTGGCAAGCAGCACATGAAGTGAAACACGAACCTGATATTAAGTGTTTAGGCTGAACTCAAACAACTGATGTCCCATTAAGTTTTAGTTTAAAAACTCTTCTTAAAAATAGATTAATTATACTAATTTCATAAAGTTCCAAATATAAAGATTATATCATTTTAACTGTATCATCATTGAAACCACAGATACAGCTTTAAATAAAATTCTTTACCCAATAGAAGAAAGAAGATAAGGTTGATTTCCATGACAATAGAAAATGAAAATAATAGCTCTTTCTTACTTAGTAGATTTAAGAAGATAAAACTTTAAAGAGATATAATAATATACGAGCTTTCCCTTTTAGAAGAGTGTTTACATTTTAACAGACTTAGTTTGGTTATGCTAAAATATATTTTTTCCTGCTTTTGAGTTCCTCTTATCAGTAGTAACAACTGTATTTGTTTTATATCATTGGGAGTACTTTACAACCATTTATTTTACTAGACAAAACTATATATTTACTTGGGAGTTTTAAAAAAATGATTGTTTTAACATATTTGTATTTATTTGGTTAAATTCATTGCGTGTATAAAATAATTTTAGAAAAATTTATAATTAAACTTAAATTATTTTATTGACTTTTATAACTTTTTTTTTTACCTCTCCATCATATTGTTCTTTCATTTACTGCTATTTGGTTAATAATTTCTGCCTTTATTTCACCCATTTGTTTAGTTTCATTGTCACAGGAAGGCACAGGATGATCACACGGTAGCCACAGCGGACATGAGGCTGCAGTTTTCCTAATGCTATCAGTGTTAAAAAGTCTTTTAAGTACATAAAGTTTGATGGTAAGAATTGTTAGAAACTGTTCTTCTTCCCCTAAAAATTTACAGCATGTCGTAAAGAAATCAGAAAAATATCAGTAAGTCTACATTATTTTCTAACAGTATTTGTTGCTTATATATTTACATTGGTTCATGACTACAGTTGTCATGTATATATCATTTTGTATTCTAATTTCTTTCCTTAACTTCACATTTTAGCTTTATTTTGATAATTATTATTTTTAATGAATATGAAGTAATCCTTCTTATTTATAATGGGAATTTACATCTGATATTGAACATTATTTAAGTACATATATGAATATTATTTTAAGTAGCTTCCCTTATCTTTCTGTGGGAGGGGAGTCCTTTTTGATCTAGTTCAGGCTACCTCTGCTAAAGAGAAAAATGAAGGTGAAAATGACAGTTCAGACTTTGCTTTTCAGGGTTTCTTTGTCAAAAAGACAGTATCAGTTTATCATTACTACCACAACAATAATAGAAATATATTCAATATTCACTTTAAATGAAATAGTCCTAAGATTAATGAATTCATGTCATTTTCTGAATGTCCTTTGTATTGAATGCCTATTCTTTTTAATGCCTAAGCATTATCTGAAGAATGAATCAACTAAAACTTTTTTGATTAAGTGAAAACTCTTGCAGAGTTTTCTGAATTCTGAATTAAGTGATATTGTGCAGTTATCATCATTATTCTTTTTAAAATTAAATGTATTAAGGTGACATTGGTTAATAAAATTGTTAGGTTTCAAGTGTACATCATCTGTATGATACATAACCTGTATATTTCTTTGTGTGCCCACCACCCAAAGTCAAATCTTTACTACCTATACACCATCCCCTTTTCCTCTGATAACTACCATACTATTGTCTGTGTTCATGAATTTTTTTTTGTTAGTCTTGTTTATTAATTTGTAGCTTTCAGTTTTATATTCCACATATGAGTGAAATCATATGGCTCTTGACTTTTTCTGACTGAATTTGCTCAGCATGGTATTCCCAAGGTCCATCTATGTTGTCACATTTCTTATGGCTGAGTAGTATTCCGTTGTGTATATGTACCACATCTTCTTTATCTAGACATCTATGGAAAGACACTTCAGTTATTTCCATGTCTTGGCCACTATGAATAATGCTACAATTAAGATAAGGCTGCATATATCTTTTTAAATAAACATTTTTGATTTTTTATGATATGTGGAAGAAGGGTTAATGGGTTATATGGTAACATTATTCTTAATTTTTTGAGGAACAAACTAGTTGTTTTTCATAGTGGCTGAACCAGTTTATATTTCCACCAGAGATGAATGAGGTTGCCTTTTCTCCACAATGTTTCCAATACTTGCGATTGTCTTGTTGATAATAACCATTCTAACAGGTGTGAAGTAATATCTCATTGTAGTTTTTATTTGCATTTCCCTAATTTCTAGAGAAGTTGAGCATCTTTTCATATATCTGTTGGCCATTTGTTTATTTTTTTGGAAAAGGTGGCTGTTCAGGTCCTCTGACTATTTTTAATGGGAGTATTTGTTTGATGTTGAGTTATATGAGTTCTTTATATGTTTTGTATATTAACGCTTTGTCAAAGCTTTCATTTGCAAATACCTTCTCACATTCTATTGGTTGCCTTTCTGTTTTGCTTGCAGTTCCTTTTGCTGTGCAGAAGATTTTTAGTTTGATGTAGCCCCATTTCTTTATTTTTTTCCTTTACTTTCCTTGACCAAAATTTCACTAGTAAATTCTACCAAACATTCAAAGAAGATTTGGTACCTATTCTTTTCAAAATTTTCCCCAAAAATAAAAAATAGGAAATACTTCCTAACATTTTATGAGACAAACATAATAACCCTGATACCAAAAACTGGCAAGGATAACGTAAAACAAGGAAACTATAGGCAAATATCTCTGATGAATACAGATGCAAAAATCCTAAACAAAATGCTAGCAGATTGAATGCAACAATACATTAAATAATAATACATCATAATCAAGTTGGGTTCTTTCTAGGTGCACAAAGATAGTTCAACATATACAAACTGAGCAATGAATACACCACATTAACAACATAAAAGATAAAAATTATATGATCATATCAACAGTTGCAGAAAATGCATTTGACAAGACACAACATCCATTTGTGATTAAAATGTTCAATAAAGTGGATATAGAAGAAAAGTATTTCAACATAATAAAGATCATATCTGACAAATTCTCAGATAATATACTCAATGCTGAAAAACTGAAAGCTTTTCCTCTACGATCAGGAAGAAGATGAGGATGCCCACTCTCTCCACTCTTATTCAACATAATAATGGAAGTCTAGCTAGAGCAATCAGGCAAGATAAATAAATAAAACTCATCCATAATGGGAAAAAAATAAAACTGTCACTTTTTTATAGATGACATGGTTCTTTATATAAAAAGCCTAAAAACAACAAAAATTCTTGGAAACAGTAAATCAATACGATAAAATTTCAGATTACAAAATCAATGTACAGAAATTTATTGCATTCTCATATACTAACAATGAAATTTCAGAAAAGAAATGGAAACATAAAATTTTTTTTGAAATTACAACAAAATGAATAAAAATATCTAGTAATAATTAACAACAGAGGATGTGAAAGACCTATACACTGAATAGTACAAATCATTATTAAAGGAGATTGAAAAAGACACAAAGAAATGAAAAGATATTCTGAGTTCATGATTTGGAAGAATTAACATAGTTAAAAGGGCCATATTACTCAAAGCAGTGTACATATAATAGAATCCCCATAAAAATTCCAATGGCATTTTAAAAAGAAATAGAACAGAATATTAGATTTGTATGTAACTACTAAAGACCCCAAAGAGTGACATAAATGCTGAAAAAAAAGAACAAAGTCAAAGGTATCACACTGCCTGACTTCAAATTGTACTATAAAGGAACAATAATCAAAACAGCGTGGTATTGGTAGAAAAAGAGACACAGAGACCCATGGAAGAGAATTGAGAGCCCATAAATAAACTCACATGTATATGGGCAAATGATTATTGACAAAGAAGCCAAAAACATACAGTGGATAAAAGAAAGCCTCTTTAATAAATGGTGCTGGGAAAATTGGAAGGTCACAATGCAAAAGAATGAAATTAATGTTTGCTCCCACATGCAAAATGATCTCAAAAGAGATCAAAGACCTAAATATAAAGAACTGAAACAATAAGTTGCACAGAAGAAAATACAGGTATTGAACTTATGGACCCTGTTCTTAGAGAATATTTTATTTCCCAAGTCAAGGGAAGTAAAGGCAAAAGTAAATGAATGGGACTATGTCATCATCATTTTTATAAGTAATAGGAGCAGTAGTAGCATGGTAGTATGTTAGTTTTAGGACACATTTATAATACAGTAAATTTTCAGTGCCAGATTTTATTTTTTGTATTTTGTACTATATTTTGTAATTAGTATTTAAATATCTGTCAAAAGTCTGTGGTTAGTGTTTAATTTTATAATTTAAACAACCGAAATTTATGACTTTGATTTTAGTTTACTGCCTTAGATTTTCTGTCACTTTTATACATTTAATACTTGTTTTTTGAATCAGGATTTAACTCTGAATTACAATATTCTTTATATGGGTTAAAAACAGTGTATGTTGTGGTTTTCTATTTCATGATACAATTTCCAGGAAATTGTGGGGGAAATGGGTACTGCCAATATTATTATTTTGTAGTTCATATTATCTTGAAATTCTTGGCCTAGAAACAAGTAAGCATTCCAATATTTTTCTAAATCACCTTTGGATTTACTATATGTAGGGCCAAAAGAGCCAAAGGAAAAGAGGGCGTAAGGATCAGTCTTAGGCAAATTTGGCAAGTAACATTTTTTTCATGTGTATTCCCCTACATTCTGTATATTCCTTTTCTTTTCTCAGTATTCTTCTGGCTTCTCTACATTCCTTTGTCTCCCTAAGACTGTGCACTGTGGTAAACATCCCTCCTTAGAAGTATAATTTTATACGTATTTTTTGAGGCACCATTTCTTCCTTTCCTCTTATTAAAGCCTAAATTTTTGGCATTATGAAGAAAACCATTTGAACTGAATGACTTAAACACCTGATAATTTAATGATGTCAGGAGGCACCTGGTCTTCTGCTCCACTAGTAGAATTCTGACCATCAATAAATAACTACTCTCAAAACTTGAATTTATTCTGCACGCTGTTCTCCTAAACCATGCTCCAGTTCCACTCTTTACCAAGCCACTGGCTCCTTGTTTGTCTAAGGATTGGATACTGACTTTGAGTCAGATACAAAAGGCTTCTGGCAGAAGGAGATGCACCTTTTTATTCATGTGAACCAGACCAGTTCCTATTCTCCAGGACAGGAATGGACTGCTTCAGGTGGGCCTCCTAAGAGACTTTATCTTCAAGTACAACATGGTGGCTTGGGAGTAATCCTTGACATTGTTTCTGAAACTGCATGTTTATTTACTTATCCACTAATTTTTCAATGATTTATTTCAATTCATATGTATGTATGCACTTATTAGGCATTAACTATGTCTCAGGCATTATGTAATATACTAGGGATATAAACAGTTTTCTTCATTTTCCACAGTTTGCTTATAGTCTAGCAGAGTCACTGGATTATAAGGCTCTATGGGGAAAAAAAGGACAGAGAAGCAAGTATGTTTATAATAAGATAGGTTGTTCATTAAAAGTCATTTGCATGTGTTGCTTTGTGAACAGAAAAGTAGTATTTTAAAGTAATACCAAGGATGTGATGATGGTTCTGGAAGATGTCTCAGTTGAGTTGAGTCTTGAAAGATATGGAGGAATTGTTACAAGATGAAGAGAAAAGCAATTTCAGAAGAGAATGAGAGCATGAGTTGCTGTAATCTTGAAGACCTAGGAGAACCGTTGAATAAATATCCAAAAGAATTATTTTTACCAGTAACATATGAGAATGCCAATTTCCTTGCAGCTTTGCCAGCAAATAGCACTGTAGTTTACTAAGTATGTACTGATTCTTGAATAAACAAAAATAAATTGTCACTGACATTTAAATTCTCATATCTTTGTTAACAGGAATAAACATTTCTTTTTTCATTCTGTCTCCTAGCAGTACTATTTTGGTTCATATAATTTTGGATTTTAATGTTTTCAATTTATGCAATCATTTTAAATAAAGAAGCTTGAACTGCTATTAAAACACTTTTTTTTCCAGTCTACTTTTATTACTTTAAAACAGATTTTTTTCAAATTAGGGAAATTTCTTTGAATTATTATATTACTTAGTATTTATACTAGAAGTCTATGTTAAAATTTATCTTATGGCTGTTCATAGGCACAGTCATATGATTTAAGAAAACCTGTTAAAGATATGAATATAACATTTTTTCCACCAGACTTCCTTTAGCCATAATTATTAAGTGTAATAAAACCATGGTCTTTTCTTTGAGAAACTGGTTTGCAGGTTTGACTTTATGTGGTCTTTGTGTGTAAGTCACACTCATCCTTCATTATATTATTTCTTGTGTGGGTTTTATTGAATTGTTGCTTTAAAACCTAAAGAATTTTAAGGTAAAATCCTCCCTTCAAATTCTTCATTGTTTCTCTCCTACTATTTACAGTTGACATCCATACCTAATTTAACAATCATTTTTAAATTGACTCTTTGGAGTTTTTCCAAAGCATTAACTTAACTTTCTTAAAAAGAGTATTCTGCTTTTATTTTTGAATTCATATTTTAATTTATTACTTAATGTTTAATTTAATCGTGATATATCCATTACAAGTTAAATAGGAATATATAAGTTCAAACAGTAGGCAACAGATGGTATGCTCAGATGTTTAATGAGAGTTAGTAAAGGGCTTGTACACAAAGGTATAGGCAATGGGTATAGAAACCCTAAGGGATAGTGCAACAGTCAAAAATAGTTAGTTTAAGGTCATGCTCCTTATTCTAACTTCTTGCTAGTTGACCCCAAAGATATATATCGATGTGTAGAGTGTAGCTCACTTCAATATAAAAGACAGGAGAATGAGGAGAGTGGAGAGTGGTTTTGGAAAGGCAAATGAAATATATCCCACACACTTGGGAACCAACACTATCGGTCTTGATTTAGCATAATAGAGCATTGGATACAAGTCATATGTGTTCATATTCACTGTGCCAATGATATCAGTCAGAGTGTTTACTAAAGGGAATGCAGAACACTGTTACCTAGTGAGTGAGTTAAGGAGCTTTTACTGGCCCTGGCTGGTGGCTCAGTCGATAGAGCATCGGCTTGGGGTATGGATGTCTGGAGTTTGATTCCTGCTCAGGGCACACAGGAGAAGCGAGCATCTGCTTCTCTCCCCCACCCTCTCTCCCTTCTCTCTCTCTTTCCCTTCTGCAGCCAGTGGCTCGATTAGCTCTAGCATGGCCCTGGGCACTAATGGTAGCTCCACTGGTCTGAGCATCGACCCCAGATGGGGGTTCCAGTTGGATCCCTGTTGGGGCACATATGGGACTCTGCCTTACTATCTCCCTTCCTTTCACCTAAAAAAGGAGAGAGAGAGAGAGAGAGAGAGAGAGAGAGAGAGAGATCATTTACTCAGTTTGGGCAACTGCCAGTAACATACTATAGTTTCTCCAAGTTTCTTCTGGCTCTTAATTTATATCCAGGATTTTTGTCTAGACTTTTCTAACCCTTCCTAAATTAGTACAGCATTTTTATCCTTTAAGTTTCTATTTTCCATATCTGTATTAAATATTCAGGTAAATAAATTAGACCCTTAGAATTTCTTTATTATATTTAATAAAATTTCAATGAAAAATTTGGAAAAACCTTTTCCTACTTCTTTGGTAACTGTGATATTCCAGAGAGTTGTTTTAATTATGATTATTGGGATTTTTTCCTCCCTTTTTATTATGTAAAAGAATATATGTAATATCTTTGTAATTTCTGCAACATAATAAAACAAACATTGTGAATCTTTACCCAATAAAAGTATTAGAACATTAACAACAAAATGAATTAATTTATTTTTACTATTTAATATTTTAATAATATAGCTCATTGTTTACTTACCTATTTAATTAAAATTTTTGTTTGTTTTTGCTATTGCAAACAACAATAAACCATTTTTGTATTTTTTATACACATTTGTTGGTGCACATGTGCAAGAATATTCCCCAGGACTTTCCTTAAGAATGGGATAGGTCAGGTGCCTGGTGTGCATGTCCAGTTAGAGGATTAGGACAAAATGTTTTCCAAAATAATGCATCACTTTACACTTCTACCAGCACTGATATCAGCACTTTCTATTCATGCTCATCAATATTTGTCACTCAATTGCATTTAAAAAATATCAGGCTAATAGGTAAAAAAATATATTTTACAATGGTCTTAATTAGCATATTCCTGGGTTACTAATCAGGTTGATAAGCCTTTCATTTTTATATTGGTCATTGGGCATTTATTCTTTTTTGTCTTTTTTTTTTTTCATTTTTCCTTTGGGCTATGGATCTGTTGCATATTGATGTGAAGGAATTATTTATATGTGATATATACAAGTACTTTGTTACATGGGTGAGAGATGATAAAAAGTTAGATAGTAAAACCATTCTCCTAATTTGTGATTTTACATACTAAATACATTCTTCTAATTTATGGTGTATTTGTTTTTTGTTTAGTTTTGTTTTTTACTTTCATTAGGAACTTGTGAAGTGAGATTGTTAATTTTAATTTTTTAAATTTTATTTAGAAAATTAACTTTAACAGGGTAACATTGATCAATAAGAGTATATAAGTTTCAGGTAAACATTTCTATAGCATTTGAACTGTTGATTATGTTATATACCCATCACCCAGAGTCAAATCATTTTCTGTCACCTTATATTTTTCCTTTTTCATACCTTTCTCTCCCCCCCATCTTCCTCCCCATAACCCTTGCCCTGGTAACCACTTCACTTTAATCTATATCTATGAGTCTGAGTTTTATATACCATCCATGTGTGGAATCATAGTTCTTAGCCTTTTCTGATTTACTTGCTAGTATAATGTTCTCATGGTCCATCCATGTTGTCATAAATGTCATTATGTAATCATTTCTTATGACTGAGTAGTATTCCATTGTATATATGTACCACATCTTTATCCAATCTTCTATCGAGGGACATTGACTTGCCCACTTTGAATAATGCTGCAGTGAACATGGGGGTGCATGTGTCTTTATACCAATATTTTTGAGTTTTTGATGTAGATACCTAGTGTAGTACAATAACATCTGATCCTCTGATCAAGTCCGAGAGTAAACTTTTGACTGTGCAGATATGCAGTCTCTAAAATGGGTGGACTGAAGTGAAATAAGTCAGACAAAGACCAATACCATATGATATTGCCTATATGTGAAATGTAAGAAAACAAAAACACTGAATAAACAAAACAGAAACAGACCTATATATATAGAGACCAACCTGATGGTTGTCAAAGAGAAGGGGTGGAGGACAGGTGAAAAAACAAAATCAAAAGTAGGGGAAGATATATATATCTGAAAAAATACTGCTAAGAGAAATGTCAGAGATTTTACTACCTGTGTTTTTGTATAGGATTTTTATGGTTTCAAGTCTTACATGTAAGTCTTCAATTCATATTGAGTCTATTCTTGTATAAAGTATAAGGAGGTGGTCTACTTTCATTTTTTTGCATGTATCTATTTGTCTCAGAACTATTTACTGAATAGCCTGTCTTAGCCCCATTATATGTTTTTGCCTCTTTTATCAATATTAATTCACCAAAAATATGTGAATTTATTTCCAGGCTCTATATTCTGTTTCATTCATCTATATGTGTGTTTTTATGCTAGTACCATGCTGTTTTGATTACTGTGACCTTGTAGTATAATATGAAATAAAATAGTGTAATTCCTCCAACTTTGTTCTTCTTTCTCAAGATTGATCTGACTATACAGGGTCTTTTGTGGTTCCATATAAGTTTTTTGAATATTTATTCTGGTTTTATGAAATATGCCATTGGTATCTTGCTAGGAAATGTGATGAATCTGTAGATTGCTTTGTGTAGTAGTTATTTTAATGATGTTAATTCTTCCTATCTATGAGCATGGTATATGCTTCTAATGTTTGTATTTTCTTCAATTTCTTTTTCAGTGTCTTATACCATCATGTCTTTTACATCTTTGGTTAAATTTACTCCACAGCATTTTTTGGATGCAATTATAAATGGGATTTTTTAATAGTTCATTATGGTGTATAAAAATGCAACCAATTTTTGGATGTTTATTTCGTATCCTGCTTCTTTATTGAATTTCTTTATCAGTTCTACTAGATTTGTAGGTTGATAATATTTTGCTGAGAAGTTTAGCATTTATATTTATCAGGGATATTGACCTATAATTTTCTTACTTTGTAGTGGAGGAAAATACCCAGAACAGCTAACACAGTATTGAAGAACAAAGTTGGAGAACTAACAGTACCTGACTTCAGGACTTACTGGTATAGACAGTGTGATATTGGTAAAAGAACAGACAGATAGATTAATGGTATGGAAGACAGAGCCCAGAATTTACTTACAGAAATCTAGTCAACTGCTGTTTGACAAACAAGCAAAAGTAACTCACTGGTGAATAAATAGTCTTTTCAATTAATGGTGTTGTAACAACTAGACAGCTTGTAAAATCAAAAGTGAATCTAGGTACAGTTCTTACACACTTCATAAAAATGAAATCAAAGTTGATTACAGATCCAAATGTAAAATGCAAATTATAAAATTAGAAAATAACATAGAAAATCTAGATGACCATATGTTGACAATGTCTTTTTAGCTGCAACTTAAAAATTATTCTAGAAGAAAGAATTGATCAGCTAAAATTCATTTAAATTATAAATTTTTACTGTGTAGACATACTGTTAAGAGAATTAAAAGAGAAGTCATAGACTTGCAAAAGACATATAAGATAAAGGACTGTTACCCAAAATGAACAAAGAACCCTTAAAGTTCAGTAAGAAAGAAAATGAACAGCTCATTTAAAAAATGGACCAAAGACTTGAATAGTGAGATATACCCTACAAATGAAAAGAATGACAAAATATCAAACTGCTATTATAATTATATTGTTGGTGTGGTGCAGTATTGTTTTCTAAATTTGCTGTTTGAGGAGTGGGGTAAAAAATGAGTGATTATGTTGCTGTAAATAAAAACTGGGATTTTTGTTGTGAGAGAAAGGACATATAATATTGATAAAATATGTAAAAACCTTTAAAAAAATGAGCCAAAGACTTTAAAAGTTATCTCACCAAAGATGGTATACAGATGGAAAATAAACATGAAAAGTTGTTCCACATCATGTATCATCAGAAAAATGCAAATTAAAACAATAACATATTATCACTGTACAGTTACTAGAATGACCAAAATTCAGAAAACTGGCAATGCCAAATGCTGATGAGGGTATGGAGCAACAGAAACTATCATTCATTGTTTTTGGGAATGCAAAATGGTACAATCACTTGGAAAAACTATTTGTGATTTCTTACAATTCTTACCATTTTATCCAGCCCTTGCTGTCCTTGGTTTTTACTCAAAGGACTGTAACTTATATCCACACAGAAACTTGCATGGAGATGTTTATTGAAGCTTCATTTATAATTGCTAAAACTTGGAAGCAACCAAGTTGTCCTTCAGTGGATGAAAAAATTAACTGTAATACACCAAATAAATGGAATATGGTATAGTGCTATAAAAAAATGAGCTATCAAGCCATGAAAAGAGATGGCAGAAATGTCCATATATATTAATTACTAAGTGAAAGAAATCATTGTGAAAATGCTGCATGCTGTGTGATTCCAACTATGTGTCATTTTGGAAAGGCAAAACCATGAAGACAGTGAAAATACCAATGTCTGCTGGGATTTGGAGTATAGAGAAAAAGACGAATAAGCAGAGAACAAAGGATTCATAGAGCAGTGTAACTACTTTCTGTGATGCTGTAATGATGGATACATGTCATTGTAAATTTGTTCAGACCTATAGGATATACAACACCATGAACAAACCCTGTGTGAAGTTCACATTTTCCGTGGTGATGATAATGTCAATGTTTGTTCATCAGTTGTATCAAATGTACCACTCTGGTGGGGGAGGATGAAAATGGTGGAGACTATTCCTATGTGGCATAAGGAACATATGGGAAATCTATGTACAGACAATACCCACCTTACAATGGTTTAATTGACAATTTTTCAAATGTATGATGACGTGAAAGCCAAATATACATTGCTCTTTCTCCTGGACTTGTGGTATGCTGGACAATACTCTTTCATGATGCTGGGTAGTGGCAATGAGTCAAGCTCCGCTTCCCAGTCAGGCAGGTGATCATGACAGAAAACATCCAGTTTACTATGTGAGCTATGATGTTTGGTACATTAGGTGTGTTAAATGCGTATTTTGAATTTACAGCGGGTTTATCGGTACATAACCTTGTTGTAAGTCAAGGAGCATCTGTACTTTCCTCTCAGTTTTGCTGTGAAACTAACACTACTCTTAAGAGATACTCTATCAAAAAATAGCATCCTTTAATTTGTTTTCAAACTTTTACATTTAAATATACTGGACAAAATGGTAATGTTCAATGACTATTTCCTAATGGTTGGGTGATTGATTAATTTACTATTACAAGGGAAACAAACTATTATAGCTGCTCTTTCGTTGTTTAATTTTTAAAAGTGAAAGAGAATCAAGTTCTACATTTTTGAAGTTCCTTTTATTTTATATTTTTGTCATTCAAAAGTGTTAATTAATATTTAGTGAATAAGTTACCATGTGTTGTTTTCAATACTGCCAGATGTTTCTTTGGGTGAGCAAAATATTTGGCATTACAGTTTCATTGAGACTCCTTTTATCATGGAATGGATGTCATGAGTTTCAAGTAATCATTGTGTAGATACAATCTTTTATTGCTAATCCTTTGAAAAATCCCTGCAAATATTATATTGTTTTTGCTTGACATCAAAAACTTTTGTGAGCTTCTCTCCTTTTTAAAAAAAATATGTTTTATGCATGTGGAAGTATTTTGGGGGGGATAGGAAATATTCATATATTAAATGTGATGGCTATTGGTTTTGAAGCACACTGTTTTAGGGGAAAGCGAATACAGAAGAAATTGGGTATTTGGTTTGGTTGAAATGTCAGGAAAGCTGCATGTACATTGTCTTTAATAGTCATAGCCACTGTAGTGAATGTAAGACACGAGAGAGAATTTAGGAACATGAGGATTGCTTACTCAGCCAACAAAAGCATAAACAAAATAATGAAAAGTTATCATGTTACCATAGTTTCCTGAACATTTTATTGATAGTTTCTGAAGTTAAAGAAAAGGGGGAAAATCTCTACAGGAGTCTTCTATAAGGAATAACTCTTCTGTAAGGAGTTCTAAGGTCTGGACTAAGTTGAAATCTTATTTAAAACATGTATACTGTGATGCTCCTTTGGAACATTTTATGTCTGTATATGGCATGTCTGATTTGGAGAACAAAATATATTTCACGTGTGTTTTTCCAAATGTAGTCAAGAGATTAAAGCAACTATTCACCTTCAAAGCAAGATCTATAATAGTATGAGGATAAATGCAGCATTTAATCTTTCCCCATATTCAAGCCCTGTTCATGAAGTATTCATATGATCAAGATTGGAATTGTGCCATTTATTTTCTTAATAAACACTACAAGATGTATTGTCTTTCTTGCTTCTGTAGACAGAAAAGAAAGGAAACAGTACTATTGGAGAGAATTTTGTTTTACTTTATTTTAGGGAGGTAAGAAAACCTTTAAATCAGGGGTAGTCAACCTTTTCATAGCTACTGCCCACTTTTGTATCTCTGTTAGTAGTAAAATTTTCTAACTGCCCACTGGTTCCACAGTAATGGTAATTTATAAAGTACGGAAGTAATTTTATAAAATTTATGAACCAGAGTTACAGCAAGTTAAAGCATATAATAATAATTACTTACCAAGTACTTTATGTCGGATTTTCGCTGTTTGGCAGAATAATCCTTATAAAACAACTTACTATAATTAAATATATTTTTTTATTTATTTTATTTTTTTTATATTTTTTGAAGTTGGAAACGGGGGGGGGGCAGTCAGACAGACTCCCGCATGCGCCTGACAGGGATCCACCCGGCATGCCCACCAGGGGGCGATGCTCTGCCCATCTGGGGCGTTGCTCTGTTGCAACCAGAGCCATTCTAGCACCTGAGGCAGAGGCCACAGAGCCATCCTCAGCGCCCAGGCCAACTTTGCTCCAATGGAGAGGGGGAGGGGTGGAGAAGCAGATGGGCGTTTCTCCTTGTGCCCGGCTGGGAATCAAACCCGGGACTCCTGCATGCCAGGTCGATGCTCTACCACTGAGCCAGCCAGCCAGGGTGCAAATATATCTTTTTATTTATACTTTGGTTGCTCCGCTACCGCCCACTATGAAAGTTGGAATGCCCACTAGTGGGCGGTAGGGACCAGGTTGACTACCACTGCTTTAAATCTTCATCTAAATCCCTGATTGTTAAAAATAACTTCTTTTCAATTTCTAAAGTACATAAATTTTCCTATATTATTTATATTTTACTGTATTCACTTAATATTTGTTTCATATCATATCCTGACATATTTGCATTATATAAGTACAGATTTTATCAAAGAATAATTCACAAAATGTGGATTTAAACTAAGAAATGTCTTGTTTTTAAAAATTTGTTTTCTTCAAAATAAAATAGGTACTTTTCATTATATATTTTTGTTTGTGTCTTTAAAATATATTCTTTATTTTCTGAGTATTGTATGAACCATTATATGAGAAGTTTATATGGGAATTGTTTTAGCCATTATTATAGTTAAAGAAGAAAATAGCTTACAGTATAGTTCTAAGATCTATATCTAATTTTGCTTTAAATACTACTAAAAATGTTTCTTTAAAAATAACCTTTCTAACTTTAAGCTGCTGTTCTCAGGAAGTAATGACTTTTAGACTTTGATCTATTCATTTTCACTTTCTTCAAAGTTGATTTTATTTTCCTTTATATTTTACTTGGATAACTGATTGTTCCGAACTTTCTAGCTGCATGTCTCATAGATATTTATATTACTGTTATTACAAACCCGCTTCAGTCTTTGTTTTATTTTTACATTCAGTGTTTAAAATGCTTATTGATTATTCTTCTGCAAGTTATTCGTAACATTCTTATGGGGTTTTTATTTTCTATTAATCATATAAATTTTTCAGGTATCTTTAGATTGGACTTTTATAACTTCCTCTGTAATAACTTGTGATTTTGTTAATGAGTGATAGAAATTAGATAAAATGTGATCCATGTGTCTGGACTATTTATTTCTTTAATTTTTAGTGTTTTTCTGATATTCTATTGACATAAATGGTCTTTTTTATCACAGAGTAGAGTTAATAACAAATTCAATTTTTAGATTCCATTACCACAAGCAAGCATTTCTTGCATCCATTTTTATGACTTACCATTAATGCAAAAATAATGCATATATACAACATCCTCTGCCTTCTAAGAAATTTCATTCTAGTTCAGGAATGTTAATAATATTGAACTTAAGGTGTACACAATGTGTTGGGATCACAAAGGTCTAAATAATTAATTTTATTTGACAGAATAATGGAAAACTTTATAGATGGTATGATGTAGGTATCAGCCTTGATATGAGTAGGACTTTTGCTACCACAGAATGTTGATAAAGGCATTTTAGGCAATATTAGTATTGTGAGCACAAAACTAAGAAATTTGTGAAAATATGTAGTGAGCTCAAGGATTATGAGAAACTTGCTGTGGTTACCATGTTGGGTATATAGTGAGATAATGAAAAATAAAACAGAAAAAAGAGATTTGGATCCATGTTAAAATTTTTATTTTATTCTGCAGACAATAGGAAGCCATTACAAGGCTTCAAATAGGGAATGGCATCATTAAATGATTTCCATTACTATTTGTCCAATCCAAGCCACCACTGTTATTCTCACCATAGCCCTTCCTGATTCTACCCCCCACACACACACACTCACCAATTAAAATCACTACCAACCAATCTCCTGTGGCCTCCCATTGTGATAGACAACGTCTTTTTCCAGTTTACACAGAGTCCTAGATGTTTTGCTCCTGTCTTCCCCTCCAGAATTATCATTTAGCCTTTCCCTGACCCATTAAGCTTTAGTTACAGAGTAGAAAAGGTTTGGTGGCAGAAGTACCTATTTTGAGACTACTGGAGTAACTTAGATGGAGACACAGTGGGAGTTAACTGGAATCATGGTAGTGGGAATGGTATGAAACAAGGTAAAACTTGAAAAATACAGCCTAAAAATATAAAATAGCCTCTATATAGATGGAAAACATAAAAGATGACTTCCGTGATATGAAAGATGTTTAAACATAGGTTACCAGGGAAAAAAAGATAGTTATATTAATAAAATTAAGGAAATATCATATTTCCCCATGTATAAGATGCCCCCATGTATTAGATGCACCTTAATTTTTGGGCCCAAAATTTGAAAAAAAAATGTATTTCATAAAGTTATTGATCTCAAGTTTTATTCATCATAAAATTCATACAACTCCTCATCCCCGCGAAAAAGCAGAAAACGCACGTAAAAAAAAAATCTACAACCACTGTATAAGATGCACCATTTTTAGACCCCAAATTTTTTGGAAAAGGGTATATCTTATACATGGGGAAAGATGGTAGGATGCAAACATTTAGTTTGAGATTATACACCATACCAATTGGCATGTCTTCTCAGCTCACAATCTCGTTCACAGTTTGTCTTTGTTACTCCCATACCCACACCACAAACATTTACAGAGGTAGAATCTTGAGTCAAGTTATAATTTGATTCTAATCCCATAGCCATTTTTATTTGACTTGAGGTCAGCTTCCAGAATTTAAGATTAGGGCTGAAAGCATGAATGTCTTTATGGCTCAGACACTTAAAATATGAATGTGAGAGCTGAAAGGCTCTTTTTATCTACTTCCTTTGTAGACTCAACATACTGCTAGAGCGTATCTCTAGAAAGAAGAATGAGCTTGACCAGGCAGTTGCACAGTAGATAGAGCATCTGCCTGGGATGTAGAGGACCCAATTCAAAACCCCAAGGTCACCGGGTTGGGCGCAGGCTCAACAGATTGAGCGCCGGGTCCCTGGCTTGAGTGTGGAAACATAGACATGACCCCATGGTTGCTAGCTTGAGCCCAAAGGTTCCTGGCTTGAGCAAGGGGTCACTTACTCTGCTGTAGCCCCCTGCACTCCATCAAGGCACATATGACAAAGCAATCAATGAAAAACTAAGGCGCTGCAAAGAAAAATTGATGCTTCTCAGCTCTCTCTCTACCTGTCTGTCTGTTCCTATCTCTGGCTCTCTCAAAAGAAAAAAAAAAGGAGAATGGGAAAGCTATACAAAGACAAACACTAAGAGAGGGAAACTTTTGAGATGTGGGTACATACCTTTCTCAGAATTCCTCTAAGTCCTCCTTTGTACTTAAACTCACTCAGGCATGTTTCTGCTACTTATAGGTAGAAATTTATTGCCTAATGTAATTGATCTTGGCTTTGTCAAAATTGAGGTTCTGGTAGGATTATGATATTAGAATATCTAGCACTAGATAAAATATTTGTATGTCTATCTATAGGTTGCTTTTTTGCTTTGGCAAGTGCATGAAGTGGGAGTGATTTTTCTTTTTAAGTGGAAGTCCTTTATTGAGATCAGGAGTTTTTGCATTACATTTTTGAACCAATTATTATTAGGTTTTAAGAAAGCTATAAGACTTTATATGTTTATCCTATTAAATGCTGATTCTTTTATTCTAAATTTTGTCATTATATTGTCATGAGACTTATAAACAAAATTATATTATATAAAAATAGTAATAATATTTCAATTCTCTTTTCAGGTTGTGTTGCTAAGGACTTAAAGAAAATAATATTCTGTTTCATTATTTACAGTATTTCTTTTTTTTTGGAATTTTTTTGTGTGTGTGTGAGAGAGAAGTTCTGAGGAAAGATTAAGCTCTTTTGACATGTTTGAACGACTGTAGAAAGACCAAGGTAACTGTTTTGTGAGCCAGTGAAGTGCAACCTGGGCCAGGGTTTAAAGATCATGTTGTGTTTGTGTTTGTTTTACAAGTGATGGTGAGACTAGATTAGTTGACACAATTCAGTATATATATAATATATTCAGTATATATATATATAATATTGAATTTGTAAATATAATAAATTCAGTATATATATAATAATGAATTTGGTCATGTACCATCCTTTCTTTTTTTCTAAAACATTTTCTATATATAGCAATGGTGTATTCTATTTTTGGAAAGTTTGATGTATTTTTGTTTCCAGTACATCCTAACTCAAATGATTTCATTTTGAAATAAATTTATTGTTTTAAGTTTGCAAAAAAATAGAGAAGATGGTACAAAATTTCTGTATATCTAAGCCCCCACACCAAACACATTCAATTTCTCCTATTATGAATGTATCATATAACTATACTATATATGTCACAATTAATAAATGTATATTGACGTATTATTGTTGACTGAAGTTCGAACTCCATTCCTATTTCCTTAGGAATGTTCTTTTTCTAGAGGGCCACATCCAGGACCACGTTAAATTTGGTTGTAGTGTCTCCTTAGGTTTCTCTTGGCTGGACAGTTCTAATATTCTTTTACTATTTTTAAATTGTTTTTAATTTTTTAAATTACAGTTCGCATACCTTATTATATTAGTTTCAGGTGTACAATATAGTGATTAAATATTTCTAAGCTATAGCCTGACCAGGTGGTGGCGCAGTGGATAGAGCATTGGACTGGGATGCAAAAGATCTAGTTTCGAAACCTCGCGGTTGGCGGATTGAGCATGGGCTCATCTGGTTTGAGCAAGGCTCACCAGCTTGAGCCCAAGGTTGCTGGCTTGAGCAAGGGGTCATTTGGTCTGCTGTGGCCCCTGGGTCAAGGCACATGTGAGAAAGCAATCAATGAACAACTAAGATGATGCAATGAAGAATTGATGCTTCTCATCTCTCTTCCTTCCTGTCTGTCTGTTCTTATCTGTTCCTCTCTCTGTCTGTCTCTGTCTCTGTCACAAAAAAAAATCTAAGCAATAAAGTGATCACCTAATAATTCTATTACCCATCTGACACCATACATAGTTATCATAGTATTATTGATTATATTTTCTGTTTACTGCTGAACTAATTTAGGAAAATTTCTATAATTTTTAACTGATTGGAGCATTCTTGGTTTTAATTTTTTATGGTATATACATATTTTGTATATGAATGTAAGAGAAGTAATATGTATAATATATTGGCTGGATACTTTTCTGTGTCTGTATTATGTAGATGTACTTCCCTTCACTTTTTTATTTCTGAAGTGAGACGCGGGAAGGCAGAGAGACAGACTTTCTCATACACCTGATATGGATCCACCTGGCATGCCCACAAGATGCTCTGCCCATCTGGGGCTTTGCTCTGTTGCAACCAGAGCCATTCCAGCATCTGAGGTGGAGGCCATGGAGCCTTGGGCTCCTCAGTGCCCGGGCCAACTTTGCTCCAATGGAGCCTTGGCTGCAGAAGGGGAAGAGAGAGACAGAGAGAAAGGAGAGCAGAGAGGGAAGGGTGGAGAAGCAGATGAGAGCCTCTCCTGTGTGCCCTGGCCAGGAATTGAACCCAGAACATCCACAAGCCAGGCCAACACTCTACCACTGAGCCAGCCAGCCAGGACCCTTCACCTTCTTTTATCTAGTCCCCTTACCTCCCTCCCCTCTGACAGCTTCAGTCTGTTCCATGTATCCATGCCTTTATTTCTATATGTTTGTTAGTTTATTTTGCTCATTAGAGTCCATATATAAGTGAGTTTATATGGTATTTGTCTTTCTCTGGCTTATTTCATTCTTATACATATAATGTATAGTACATGCTAGTATAAATATTGGTACTTATACATTAAATCTTCTGTCAGTTTTCTTTGCATTTCTTGATAATGTTTTATTTATAAGTACATACATTTTACTTTGTTTTGTAAAGTTTCATGATTATTATCATTTTTGTTATGGATTGTATATTTTTTCTTCCTTCTTGATCTATTTTAAGTTTCCTTCCCTTTGATTCTATTCTACCTGACATTAATATTGCCATCCCTGCTTGCATTTTACTCTGCAAAATGAATTCCACAGTGCCCTGAACATAGTTGATGCTCAAATATTTGGAGAGTGATTGAATGAATTCATATATATGTATACCTGTTAATAAAAATGAGAGAAATAGAACATGAATGCAGAAAATGCACAGCATATTTTCTATTGAAGACCCAGCTATTTCAGCATGTGTGGAATATGTGTATATATTATTTTTATTATCTGAACCCTCACACACTGTCATATAACTGACAGTACTTACTTTTAGAGTTTAGGAAGCTGTGACTATTTAACCATAAAAAACATTTCCAATAGCCAATGTTATGTGAAAGAAATACAGGGATAATGTTTCATCATAGCTTCTTTTTCTGAAACTTAAAATAAGAATAAGACTTATCTTTTGCTGGTTCATTTAGTTGGCAATTTAGTTTTCTTGTTGTTGTTGGTTTTTTCCCCAAAATAATTCATCTTTCAAGAAATGAATATTAATTATTACACAGAAGATGCCATGTAAATTTTGTAACTGAATGTTTTTCTGTTTAATCTTTATAAGAAGAAGACATGTATAAATTCATAATATTTATACACAAAAGTTTTATAAGTGTATGAGATTTATTTTGCTATAAAAGACATGGGAAAAAGGTTTAATTTATTAAAGTTTATTTATTTTTTCCTGTGAAAGTATTTCATTTTCTGAAATACATTGAGCTAAAACTGTGCTAGGGGGTTATTATTGAAGAAATTGTAGGAATGAGTCAAGAACACAAGTATGAACTATTCACAGACAGAACATAATTGTGATTTCCCTCTGGCATTGAAAGAAGGTATAAAGTTGGTTTATAGATTATTGAACATAGCTATACAGGTACAGTAACACAATAGATCTGAAATAGTAGCCACTGGAAGCCAAAGTTGCTTCCACTCATATAAAGTGATGTAGAATATTTTTTATGTATGATATTCAGAAGCAAACTAATTGGAGAGACTACCATGTATTCCTTCAAGTCACACAAGATTACTGCTTTCAGTCAGGCTAAATTATCACTTTAAATGAGAATTTCCATCAAAGAATATTTTAATCAATTTATTTAACATATATTATTGGATTTAGCATTTGTGCTAGGGATAAATAGTGAACAAAATAAAAATTTCATTTTTATTAATTTTAAAACCTTAGGCTTATTTCATTTAATAATCTATTCTCCATTTAAAAAAGTCATACCTAGGCCCGGACCAGTTGGCTCCATGGTAGAGTGTTGGTCCAGCATGTAGATGTCCCAGGTTTGATTCCCTATTAGGGCACACAGGAGAAGTGACTATCTACTTCTCCACCTCTTCCTATTCCCCTTCTCTCTCCCTCTTTCTCTCTCTTCCTCTCCCACAGCCGTGGCTCAGTTAGTTCTAATGCTTCAGCCCCCACTTACTGAGAATGGCTCCCTGGAGCCTCTGCCTCTGACCCTAAAAATAGCATGGTTGCAAGCATTGGACCCAGATGGAGGTTGCTGGCTGGATCCAGGTTGAGGCACATGCAAGAATCTGTCTATCTCTCCTCCTCTCACTTGGAAAAGAAGAAAAAAAATTATTTAAGTAAATAAAAAAAATCATACCTAAATTCTTCAGGTATAATCTCTAACCATTAAGACAAGTCAAGAACACATCATGTATGAAAAGTAATATTTATTAACTTATTGGCTGGATACTTTATAGGACTTTATATATTCCTTACTAGAAACTTACAGATTTAGAGGGTTTATGGGTTATTAGGTCCATTTTATAATTTAAAAGACTAATGTTTAAAGAATTCCTAAGTAATTCATTTAATTTATTCAATAAATAATCATTGAATCCTAAATACTTTTGAGTAAATTAAGCATATATGAAATAAATATATATGAGAGTGGTTAGACAGTCATACACTTTACAAAGTGATCCTCTGATATTTCCAGTACCTACCTGGCACCGTACATAGTTACTATAATAGTATTGATTATATTTTCTGTGTTATACTTTACATTTCTGTATTTTGTAACCACAAATTTGTACTTCTTAATACCTTGACCTCCACAAACCAGTCCTTAAACTCCATATTCTTTAAAATATCAAATATATGGAAGGAACCTGAGTGCCCATCAGTAGACAAGTGGATAAAAAAGTGGTGGTACATATATACTGTGGAATGTTATTAATTCATAAAAGAAAATGAGATATTAACATTTCCAACAACATAGATGGACTTAGAAGATACTATACTCAATGAAATAAGTCAGAGAAAGACTGTTTTTATTCTTTCTTTGTCTTGTATTTTTTAATTAAAATTTTTGATTTATTGTGTTAACATGTCAAGTATACCACTCAATATTACACCTCACTCCTCCACGATGTGCCCCTATTTCACCATTTTGCCCCCTCTACCTTCTTCCCCCCTTTCTCTCTGGCACTTGCTACCCTGTTTTCTGTATCTGTGTGTTATGTATATATAATTTGGCTAATCTCTTTACCTTGACATCCTTCTTCCCTCTGACAGATGTCCCTTTGGTCCTTGTGACCCCGCCTCTGTCTCTATTCCGTTCCTCAGTTCACTTTGTTCATTAAATTCCAAATATAAGTGAGATCATATAGTATTTTTCTTTCTCTGCCTGACTTATTTCATTTAGCATAATAATCTCCAGGTCCTCCATCCATGCTGTTGCAAAACATAAGATTTCCTTCTTTTTCACGGCCATGTAGTATTCCATTGTGTATATGTACCACAGCTTTCTTATCCGCTCATCCACTGATGGACACTTAGGCTGTTTCCTGATCTTGCCTATTATAAATAATCCAGCAATAAACATGGGGGTGCACATCTTCTTTTGAATCAGTGTTTTGGGATTCTAAGGATATATTTCTAAAAGTGAGATGGCTGGGTCAAAAGGCAGTGCCATTTTTAATTTTTGGAGGAAACGTCATATTCTTTTCCACAGTAGCTGCACCAGTCTGCATTCCCACCAGCAGTGCAGGAGGGTTCCCTTTTCTCCACACTCTTATCAGTATTTGTTTGTTGATTTGTTAGTGAATGCCATTCTGGCAGGTGTGAGATGACATCTCATTGTGGTTTTAATATGTATTCCTTTGATGATCAGTGCCATTGAACATTTTTTCATATGCCTATTGACCATCTATATGTCCTCTTTAGTGAAGTGTCTGTTAAGTTCTTTTGCCCATTTTTTTTTGTATTTTTCTGAAGCTGGAAACGGGGAGAGACAGTCAGACAGACTCCCGCATGCGCCCGACCGGGATCCACCCAGCACGCCCACCAGGGGCGATGCTCTGCCCCTCTGGGGCGTCGCTCTGCTGTGACCAGAGCCACTCTAGCACCTGGGGCAGAGGCCAAGGAGCCATCCTCAGTGCCCGGGTCATCTTTGTTCCAATGGAGCCTTGGCTGCGGGAGGGGAAGAGAGAGACAGAGAGGAACGAGGGGGGGTGGAGAAGCAAATGGGCGCTTCTCCTATGTGCCCTGGCCGGGAATCGAACCCAGGTCCCCCACACGCCAGGCCGATGCTCTACCGCTGAGCCAACCGGCCAGGGCCTTTTGCCCATTTTTGAATTGGATTTTTAATCTTCCTGGTGTTGAGTTTTAGAAGTTCTTTATAAATTTTGGTTATTAACCCCTTATCAGACGTTTTGGCAAATATGTTCTCCCATTGTGTGGATTGTCTTTTTATTCTGTTAATGGTGTCTTTTGCTGTGCAAAAGTTGGTTTTTTTTATGTAGTCCCATTTGTTTATTTTGTCCTTTATTTCATTTGCTCATGGATATATATTGTCAAAAATATTGTGACAAAAGATATCAGAGAGTTTACTGCCTATGTTTTCCTCCAAGATTTTTATAGTTTTGTGACTTACACTTAAGTCTTTTATTAATTTTGAGTTTTGCCTCCTATTGCCTCTGTTGCTGGCTGCTTTTTGGGCTTGGGCACTAGAGAAAAAATCCCTCTGGTGGAGTCTAGAGCAGGGGTCAGGAAACTTTTTGGCTGAGAGAGCCATGAATGCCACATATTTTAAAATGTAATTTTGTGACAGCCATACAACGACCTGTGTATGTTACGCATTATCCAATAAAAATTTGGTGTTGTCCCAGAGGACAGCTGTGATGGGCTCCAGTCACCCACAGAGGGGACTACTCCATCCAAGAAAGATGGTGACTGAATATTTGAGAATGACTCAGCACAGGGGTTCTGGTGGCTGTCCCCTACAATGTCTCTCCCTGGGCCTCTAAATTCACTCTCCTCATGCAACTCTAGTCCTGTCAGCCCTCCCTCCACCAGAGCCCTGGTTGAATGGCTATGAACAAGATTTTCTGCACAGGCCCTTTAAAACAGAGTCTGTTTCTCCAATAATTCCCTTTCTTTCTCACAGACAGAAACACGGCTCTTTTCACAGCTAAATGCTTTCTGGGCACCTCTTCTAGGCTCTGGGGTTCTAGGCTGGGGCTTTGGGCCTGGGGCTGAGGACCCACACCTATCAGGGTGACCCTCCTCACAGTGAGAGTCCCTCCGGACCCTCAGCTGCTGCTCGCTCCTGGGAGGGGGGCAGCCCTTTCCGCATCTCCGCATCTTCCTACCAGTCTTGGTGTGGCTTCTTCTGTAATTCCTTGGTCATGGAATCCTCTTTAATTTGTCCAAAGTTGGTTTTTCAAGGTGATTGTTCTTAAATTTAGTTGTAATCCAATTTGCTCCTGGGAGGTGCAAATGCCCACCTACTCTGTCGCCATCTTGGAATCTATATTTTTTATCCTTCATCACTGTTTTATAATCTCATGATAAATTTTATAGCTACACCTTTGCTGAAATAGGGTTGGAGATAAGGTTTTCTTCCCCTTATTCCATATATACTATATAACCTGGTTTTGTTCTCAATATACCTATTATATCTATGATTATATTCCAGAGATTTGCATCTACATTGATAATCCAACATTTGTTTCCTAAAGTTCTCTACCTGCATATGTTTTATCTACTTGTATATTTCACACAGCTCGATTATTTCACAGACTTATACAATTCAACCTGATAAAAGTATGTGGATCCATTATCTTTTATTACTTATCTCCTTATCTTTTGCTGCCTGTATTGAAAATGGCAACTTTATCTGTTCAAGTCAGGCACAGGGGTGCTAACCTTTGTGTCTTTTTACAGACCCAGTTAGTGAAAAACTCTTATTTTATTTTCTTAAGACTTCTTGCATCACACCTTCTTTTCCTCCATCCTTTGTGCAACTGCCTAATTGAATCACCATTTTTGTTTAAGCAATATTCTCACATGTATCCTGCCTCCTCTTTGGTGACCCTTTCCTGAGTCCTAGAAGAAACGGTGGTATTGTGTCTGCTGATCATGATTCTAGTATAACACCCATCATAATTGATCTTTCAGATGTTTTCATCTTTATAGTCCACTTATAGGTTAGAAGTTATTTGGGGATAAGAAGGTATCTTGGCTTTGCAATCATTGCATAGTGAAAAGCAAGTAAAATATATAGTAATAGAAGAAGTAATAGAAGGCTGAATTAAGTCTATCTTACCCACTCATATATTGATGGGCACATTGGCTGCTTTCAAATCTTGGATATTGTAAATAATGCTGCAATGAACTTGTGGGGGCATATATTTTTTCAAATTAGTGTTTTGGGTTCCTTTGGATATATTCCCAGAAGTGGAATTTCTGGATCATAAAGAAGTTCCATTTTTAATTTGTTTGAGGTAACTCCATACTGTTTTCCACAGTGGCTACACAAGTCTACATTCCCACCAACAGTGTGTGAGGTTCCCTTTTCTCCACATCCTTGCCAGCACTTGTTTGTTGATTATTGACGTTAGCCATTCTGACAGGTGTGAGGTGATACAGTACCTCATTGTGTGTATTTTAAAATTATATTTATTAAGAGTGACATTGTCTAATAAAATTATATCAGTTTTAGCTTTTAATTTGCACTTCTCTGATGATTAGTGATACTGAGCATTTTTTTCATATGTCTATTGGCCATCTGTATGTCCTCTTTAGAGAAGTGGCTATTCAGGTCCTTTGCTCATTTCTAAATTGAATTTATTTACTTATTTAATTTTTTAGTGGTTTTGAGTTTTATAAGTTTCTTATAAATTTTGGCTATTAAGCCTTTATGAGATGTATCAGTAAATATGTTCTCCCATTCAGTGGGCTGTCTTTTCATCTTGTTAATGGTTTCCTTTGCTGGCAAAAACTTTTTATATTGATGTAGTACCATTGGTTTATGTTTCCCTTGCCCAGGGCTATATATCAGAAAAAAATATTGCTAAGAGAAATTTCCAAGATTTTACTGCCTGTGTTTTCTTCTAGGATTTTTTTTTTTATTTTGAGTTTAACATTTAAGTCTTTAATTTATTTTAAATTTATTCTTGTGTATGTGAAGGTGGTCCAGGTCTGGCTGGATAGTTCAGTTGGTTAGAGCATTATCTCAATACATGATAATGTTGTTTGCTTGATCTCTGGTACAGGCACAAGTAAGACTCAACCAACAGATGCATAAACAAGTAGAATGGCAAATCAACATATCCCTCTGTATCCCCACTCTTTCTAAAATTAATTTTTAAAAAATTTTAAATGAAGCTGGTCAAGTTTCATTTTTTTCCATGTATCTATCCAATTTTCCTAATACCATTTATTGAATAGACTATCTTTACTCCATCGTATATTCTTGTCTCCTTTGTCAAATATTAATTGACTATAAAGACATGGGTTTGTTTCTAGGTTTTATATTCTGTTCCATTCATTAATCTGTATGACTGTTCTTATGCCAGTACCATGCTGTATTGATTACTTTGGCTTTGCAGTATAGTTTGATATCAGGTAGCTGTGGTATATTTACACAATGGAATACTACTCAGCCATAAAAAGAAGGGAAGCTTACTTTTTGCAACAGCACGGATGGATCTGGAGAGTATTATGTTGAGATAATGCAGTCAGAGAAAGACAAATATGATACTATTTCACTTATATGTGGTATATAATAAACAAAATAAACCAACAAACAAAATATAAATAGACTCACAGATATGGAAAACAGGGTGACAGGTTTCAGAGCAGATAGGGGTTAGAGGGATGGATTAAAAAGGTGCAGCGATTAAGCAAAGCAGAAATTCCTCATAGACCTAGACAACAGTATCAAAATTAACCCTTTGAGTAGTACAAATGTTCATGTATGTCTTCATGTCTCCTGACCATCCAGAGTACAATCATACAAAAATTTTTATTTAAAAAATGTGTAAGGCAACATTAAAAAAAGGTAAACATATGTTCTCCTTGTTTCAATACATTGATTATCAAATAAACATGATTTTAAGTTAATAAAAATGTAATGAACTAATTTCATTTTTTGAAAAAAGACTCATTCCCAGGGGTCAGTAAGCATGAAAAAAACTCACTAATCAAATGGTTAACAGAGGGAAGGGTAGGTGGGGATAGTGGAAGAGGGTAAATGGGATAGATGGTGATGCAAAGATACTTGACTTGGGGTGGTGAACACATGACACGTTGTACAGATGATGTGTTATAGGATTGTACTCTTGAAACCTACAAAATATCATTTATCAATGTCACCCCAATAAAGTCAATAAAATGTTTAAAAAGAGTCTATCTTAAAACTTTATGTAAGTTTTTATCATTGATAATATTAAATAAACACTAGAAAAAAATCAATGTACAGTCATTCAAATTATAGTTTCTTTGTGCCTAGAAAACATATTGTTGTTATTTAAGTCAGAACACTTGAATGTTGGCTTATGGTTGGTTACAACTAGATTTTTAAAATAAATATCCAGAAAAATAATAAGTTTAAAGAGAAGGAAAAGGAAAATATTAAGTCATCTTATTTTTTACTTCTATCCCTGTCCTCAATAAAGACTACAGCTGTGTGGAGTAATAGGTTAGTGAAGAATAGTAACAGCTAAAGTGTAATGTTAACACTTAATTTGTTCTAGGACCTGTTCTAAGCATATTATATGTCTTACCTGTTTTCATCCTCACAATAACTAAATAGGGCTGATAATATTTTATTCTTTATTATCATCATTTCCAACTTATAGTAAGTAAATTGACCACAGAAGGGCTAATTTTTCCCCAAAGTCACATAGCTGATACAGGATGGATTCATACTTAATCCTAATTCATTAATCAAAAATATGTATTGACTTTATCCTGTGATTTAGGCAGTCTACTTGGTACTAGGGATATAGTAGTCTACAAGACAAAATCACCCTCTATGTGATTTATATTATGTATATGTGTAGAATGTTAGATAATAATCTATGATGAACAGTAAAGTAGGGTAAAGGGGGAAAAGGAGTGCCTAGGTTAGGGAAGAGAGGTGCTTATCATTACATATAAAGTGCCCAAAGGTCTTTCTAATAAAGTCACATTTAAGCAGAGAAATGAAGGGAGTGAGCCAACCAGATACACTCATCTCGGAAAAAGATATTTCAGGGAGGTGGAGTAACAAGTATAGATTACTTAAATAAGAGCATTTTTTCTATATTTAAACAACAAGATGGCCAGCATGGCTAGAGTCAAGTTAGTAAGAGAAAAGAGGGTGCTAGGAAAAGAAGCCAGAGAGATAGAGAAGAGCCAAACCCTATGAGTACTTCTAGACAATTTAAACACTTTGTTCTAATCCTTTAAAATGAAAGTTATGGTCGAATTTGAAAAGAGGGGTTTTAAAACATTTTTTTACTTCTATGTTGACAATCACATTGGCTGCTTTGTTGAGAATAGATAATAGAGCAAGAAAAAAAGCAAAAAGACTATTTTTTTAAGTTTAATTTATTGGTTAATAAAATTATACATGTTTCAGGTGTACAGTTTTAGAATACGTCATCTGTATATTGCATTGTGTGTTCACCACCCCAAGTCAAGTCTCCCTCCATCACCATCTATCACCCTCTACTCTCCTCCACCTCCCCACACCCTCTTCCCCTCCTACAATTCCCACACTATTGTTTGTGTCTATAATTTTTTTATCTTTGCTTAATCCTTTCACTTTTTCACCCAGCCCTTAACCCCTATCCCTTCTGACAGCTGTCAGTCTGTTCTCTGTATGTAAGGGTCTGTTTTTATTTTGTTTGTTAGTTTATATTATTTATTAGATTCCACATATAAGTTAACTCATATGGTACTTATCTTTCTCCAACTGGCTTATTTCAATTAGCATAATGCTCTCCAGGTCAATTCATGCTGTCATAAAGTTAAGATTTCTTTCCCTTTTACAGTTGAGTAGATTCCATTGTGTAAATGTACCATAGCCATTTTATCCACTCTTCTACTGATAAACACTTGTGCTGCTTCCAAATTTTGGCCATTGTAAATAATGCTGCAATGAACCAGGGGTGCATCTGTCCTTTCCAATTAGTATTTTGAGTTTCTTTGGATATATTCCCAGAAATGGAATTGCTGGATCATAGGCAGTTCCATTTTTAATATTTTGAGATAACTCTATACTGCTTTTTTACAGTGGGTTTACCGATCTGCACTCCCACCAACAATACATGAGGGTTCCCTTTTCTCCACATTCTTGCTAACACTTGTTTGTAAATTTATGGATCATAGCCATTCTGACAGATGTGAGGTGATATCTCATTGTGATCTTAATTTCCCTGATGATTCGTGATGTTGGGTATCTTTTCATATGCCTATTGGCCATTTGTATGTCTTTTTTGGAGAAATGTCTATTCAGAAAAAAACTATTTATTGTAAGAAGCTAGAGTAATAATCCAGATTAGAGATACTATCATCTTGGATCTAGACATAGGTGGTTGAAATTGTATTTGATAGTAGTTCAAGAGGTTGAGTTCTGGATATATTTTCAGGGTGGAAACAACAGAATTTTTTGCAGAATAATGTGTCTTAATCAGTACATTGTACTGTTAGTGGTTATGTCATGATTAACTAATGTCCTTATGTAAATCAAGAGCAGAAGACCATGGATTGACCAACTGTGTCATTTATCTAATAACAAAGAAAAACATAGAACCATCTCTTCAAGAGTGAACATAAGGAAACAACAGTTGTATAGGATGGTATTGAGTTCTGGATGGCCCAAATATACCAAAACTGTATGAGAATATGAAAGAAAGGATCTTAAGAGAGCAATAAAGATACTGACAATGTGCACATCCTAACTTTTCTAAAAAGCCACTGTCAGTAATTTTCTTTATTATAACTATTCAGTTTGCTGTCCTTACTTTTTAAAACTTACACACCTTATATCAGTGTTTGTTACAATATTTTTTGACTTTTAAATTGTCTAAAATGTTCTTTTTCTCATGTTAAATGTGAAGTGTTTTGTCTTGAAAACATCAGAAACACTGACTAGTAGATTAGCTGAAAAACATCTAGAGAGTTTCATTTATATGAACACAAATTGTAATGTTTTACAGTACTTAGACTGTGATGGAGTTTAAAGTTTCACACCAGGCAGAGAAAACCTCGGTAAACTATTAATAGTTTAGTATCTTATTTCCTATGGGAATGTGGCTTCCACTTGAAGAGAAGAATATTATAGTCTTATTTAGTATAAAATTCATATATTGTAGAAGAGATGTTTGAGGTCCCAGTTGGGTTTTCCTGAATTTATTATCTTACAAAGTAAAACACTGATGCATCTTTCATAAAAGGAATAAGCTTATTCTAAAGTAATATCTGAGACTGTTCGATCAACTTATTACATTTTGATGACCATTTGAACCAATGAGCAGAAGTCAAATAACTAGAAGAATACAGATGAGGTTAGGAAGTTATTGCTGAACAGCAACAGAATTCAAACTCAGAGATGTCTAACAAACAAATATTTCAGGTAAACTTGGTTACAAAAAATATTTATTTCAAGATATATTAAAGTTGTTTACATTGGAACAGGCCATTAAAAAATTCTGCTTTGGGCCAATTATGTTGAGATAGCTTATGTCTTAAATTTTATTTCTTAGATAAAAAACTCTTTAAAATCCTCATAATATCACCTTTCATATAAAACAATTCTTTTACTAGGATTGAAAGATCTAGCCAGAACATAATAGTAATCAGAGAAAGATGCTTGACTCTGATAGGTACCTCTACTAACTTCTTAATTCAGCACTATTTAGAGAGTAGATGATAAACAGCTTTTGTACTATATGGTTTCCAAAACAGAAACAAGTTGGGAGAGGAGGATTGATAGAGAAGAAATGGATAAAGTCATTGAGGAAAGAAAGTAAAAAACAACTGGAAACCTGACATGGAAGGAAAAAAGCTTAAAATACAAAATTATAAAATAATGGCCTTTTTCAATTTCATTGATTGGGGTGACATTGGTGTACAATACCATACAAGTTTCAATTGTACAGCTCAACAAAACATCATCTGCACAACACATTGTGCATCCATTGCCCCAAGCAAAGTAACCTTCTCTCCCCATGTCCCTCACTTTGCCCCTCTACACCTAGCCCCCAGCCCCATTTCCTCTAT
The DNA here is from genome assembly GCF_036850765.1 of Saccopteryx bilineata. Classification (NCBI taxonomy): domain Eukaryota; kingdom Metazoa; phylum Chordata; class Mammalia; order Chiroptera; family Emballonuridae; genus Saccopteryx; species Saccopteryx bilineata. Next base: position 319,860,201 of record NC_089491.1, read on the forward strand.
CTACCACCACACTTTTGTCTGTGTCTCTGTGTTATGCATATATTTTTTTTGGCTAATCCCTTCACTGTTTTTCATCCATTCTCCCCTCCTCCTCCCCTCTGACACCTGTCAGTCTGTTCCACGTATCCATGTCTCTGTTTCTATTAGCTCGTCAGTTTATTTTGTTCATTGGTATTTGTCTTTCCTAATTGGCTTATTTGATATCAGGTATTGTGATACCTTTCACTTTGTTCTTCTTTCCCACGATTGATGAGGCAGTTCTGGGTCTCTTTTGGTTCTATATAAATTTTTGTCATATTTGTTCTAGATCTGTGAAATATGCCATTGGTATTTTAATATGAATTGCATTGGATCTATAGATTGCTTTTGGTAGTAGGACATTTAAATGATGTTAATTCTTCCTATCTATGAACACAGTATATGCTTCCAATTGTTTGTATCTTCCTCAGTTTCTTTCTTTGAAGTCGTATAACTTTTTTTTTTTAATTTTTAATTTTTTTAATTTTATTTTATTTTATTTTTATTTTTCTGAAGCTGGAAACAGGGAGAGACAGTCAGACAGACTCCCGCATGCGCCCGACCCGGATCCACCCGGCACGCCCACCATGGGGCGACGCTCTGCCCACCAGGGGGCGATGCTCTGCCCATCCTGGGCGTCGCCATGTTGCGACCAGAGCCACTCTAGCACCTGAAGCAGAGGCCACAGAGCCATCTCCAGCGCCCGGGCCATCTTTACTCCAATGGAGCCTTGGCTGCAGGAGGGGAAGAGAGAGACAGAGAGGAAAGCGCGGCGGAGGGGTGGAGAAGCAAATGGGCGCTTCTTCTGTGTGCCCTGGCTGGGAATCAAACCCGGGTCCTCCGCACGCCAGGGAAGTCCTATAACTTTTGAGTAGAGGTCTATTACTTCCTTGGTTAAATGTATTCTTTGGTACCCTGTATTTTTTTTACAATAGTAAATGGGATTTTTTTAAAAATCTCTATTTTGCATATTTCATTATTGAAGTATAAAATTGACACTGATTTCTAATATTAATTTTTATCCTGTTACTTTGCTAAATTTATTTATTAGATCTAGTAGCTTTTTGGTGGAGTCTTTATAGGTTGTTATATACAATATCATGTCATCTGCGAATAATGACAATTTTAGTTCCTCTTTTCCTATTTGGATGCCTTTTATTTCTTTTTGTCTGATTGCTGTGGCTAGGATTTTCAGTACTAAGAGTGGTGAAAATCCCTCTCTTATTCCTGATTTTACGGGAAATGCTTTTTTTCCCACTGAGTATGAAGTTGGCTATAGGTTTGGATATCTATGGTCTTTATTACATTAAAGTATATTTTCTCTATTCTAACTTTGCTGAGAGTTTTAACATAAATGGATGCTGGATTTTATCAATTACTTTTTGTGCATTTATTGATACGATCATGTGATTTTTATTCTTTTTGTTTATTTGGTGTGTCTCATTAATTGATTTGTGAATATTGTACCAAATTTGCATCTGAGGGATAAATCTCACTTAATCATGGTGTATGATGTTTTTAATGTATTGCTGGGTCCAGGCTGTTAATATTTTGTTGAGAATTTTAGCATCTATGCTTATCAGGGATATTGGCCTATAGTTTTCTTTCTTTATAGTGTCTTTACTTGGTTTTGGAATTAGACTAATGCTGGCCTCCTAAAATGAGCTTGGAAGTTTTCCCTCCTCTTGAATATTTGGAATAGTTTAAGAATAGGTGTTAGTTCTTCTTTGAATGTTTGGTAAAATTCACCTGTGAAGCCATCCAGTCCAGAACTTTTGTTTGCTGGGAGAATTTTGATCACTGCTTCAATTTCATTTGTTGTAATTGGTTTGCTCAGGTTTTCTGATTATTCCAGATTCAGTTTATGAAGATTGTATGTTCCTAAGAATTTATCTGTTTTGCCCTGTTTATCCAACTTGTTGGTATATAGTTGTGCATAGTATTTTCTTACAATCCTTTGTATCTTTGTAATACAGTAATTTTCATTTTATTTTTTGAGGTCCTCTTCTTTTAATGCATCTGGTTAAAGGTTTGTCATTCTTGTTTATCTTTTCAAAGAAGCAGGTCTTGGTTTCACTGATCATTTGTATTGTTTTTTAGACTGTTTTGTTTATTTCTGCTCTGATCTTTATTATGTCCTTTCTCTTACTTCCTCTGGGCTTTGTTATTCTTTTTATAGTTATTTTAGGTGTAGAGTTAGATTGTTTATTTGAGGTATTTCTTGGTTCATAAGGTATGCCTGTAATGCTATGAACTTCTCATTGAGGACCACTTTCATGGTCCCATAGATTTTGAGTTATAAGTATATTCTTTTTCATTTGTTTCAAAATCACTTTTGATTTCTTCCTTGATCTCATTGTTAACCCTTTTATTATTTAATAACAGACTATTTAGCCTCCATGTGTTTTAATTCTTTTCAGTCTTTTTTTTTTGTAGTTGATTTCTAGTTTCATACCACTGTGATCAGAAAGGATGCTTGATATGATTTCAGTCTTTGAATTTGCTAAGGTTTATTTTGTGTCCTAACATGTGATCTATCTTTAAATTTTAGAGCTGGCCCTTTAACATTTCTTGTAATACTGGTTTGGTGGGGATGAGCTTCTTTAGCTTTTCTTTTCTTTTTCTTTTTCTTTTTTTGTCTGAGAAGCTCTTTATTTTGACATCAGCTTTAAGATAATAATTTTGCTGGGAGAGTAGTCATGGTTACAGGTCCTTGTTTTTCATCAATATTTAATGGTGGTGAGTTTTACAGCATTGTGGGGACCCCCCTGACTTCCCTCTGGAGTTGTTTACTCTCATACCTGTCCTCTTTGAACCTCCAGCCCTCCAGCAAATTTTTCTAGTTCAGTTCTGGTTGTTCTGGTCGCACTGGTCCTGGGAATGTTTATTTTTTCAATTCTAAGTAAAAATTGTATTTCTATTACCTGGATGTTAGTAATTATAATAATAATAAGATAAAAAGAGATAGAGAGGGCTTTGATACTTGGCTATCAGAACAAGTAACAGAGTTTCAGCTTCAGTCCTGACCACGGCCAACCACACTGGCTACGGCCAGGCAGGGAGTCTCTCCTTCTCTATCAGGAGGCAGTGGAGACAGAGGGTGGTGCTCCCCACCAGATGCAGATGGCATGATGCCACATGCCATTAATGCAGATTAAAACAAAGCCCAGGTCTCAACCCATCTCCAAAAGCCTCTCCTAAAATACTGCCACTTGCCTGAGTACTTTGCCAGATTCAGGGCACACACTTCTGGCCTGAAGTATGTCTATTTTGAAGTCAGGTGACAGTCATATGGGAGCCCCCCTAGAGGTAACTAATTTTCTCTCTCTTGCTGCCTTTAAGATTCTCTGTCTTTAACCTTGCCATTTTAATTACGATGTGTTTTGGTGTGGGTCTCTGGCTTCATCTGTGTGGACTCTGTGCTTCCAAACTTGTATAATTTTTTCCTTCATCAGGTTAGGGAAGTTTTCAGCCATTATTTCTTCCAATAGTTTTTCTATCTCTTGTTCACTCTCTTTGCTTCTACCCCTATTATGTGGACATTGTTACTAAGTGTTGTTCCAGAAGTCCCATAGACTCCTTATTTTAAAAAATGTTCTTTTCTACCTGAACAGGTGGTGGTGCAGTGGATAGAGTGTCAACCTGGGACACTGAAGACCTAGGTTTGAAACTCTGAGGTTGCTAGCTTGCGTGCAGGGTCATAAACATGACCCCATGGTTGGTGGCTTGAGCCCAAGGTCACTAGATTGAGCAAGGGGTCACTGGCTTCTCTGGAGCCCCACATCAAGGCACATATAAGGAAGCAATCAATGAATAACAAAAGTGCTGCAACTATTAGTTGATGCTTCTTATCTCTCTCTCTTCCTGTCGGTCTGTCCCTGTCTGCCCCTCCCCCAATTTTTTTTTTCTTTTAGATGCTCTGATTGGGAGCTTTGTGTTATTTTGTCCTCTAAATCACCGATTCCATCCTCTGCTTCACCTAACCCACTGTTGATTCCTTGTAGTGTGCTCTTCATTTCAGACATTGTATTCTTCATTTCTGACTGGTGCTTTTTATGTTTTCTATGTTATTTTTACTGTTTACCATCTCTTTAGGTTCTCACTGAGATCACCCATTCTTCCCTTTAGGTCATTGAACATCAGTATAAACATTGTTTTTAATGCTGCATTGGGTAGGTTGGTTTTGTCCATTTCATTTAATTATTTTTTCTGAGGACTTCTCTTGTTCTTTTATTTGAGACATACAGTATTTCTTTGTCTCCCCATTTTTTTCCACTGTGTATTGAATAAATCTGCTATGACTTCCGAACTTGTTTTGTTGGCTTTATGGTGAAGGTGTCTTGTGGGGCTCAGTGGCACTATCTTCCCCATCAGCTGAGCTTGGTGCTCCAGGAATGTTGTTTGTGGGTTATGTGCACCCTCCAGTTGTAATTAAGTCTTGAATGCTATTGGCCCTTTCATGGGTGGATTTAACCCTTCTGAGTGGCTGACTCTAAGGGTAAACCACTATCCCTGTGTGTGAGATGCTGTGTCATCTGAGGGGGAGTTGTTCCCAGCAAGGGTCTGGTACCTGCCATAATCCCCCTTTGGGTTTGTTACTCGTAGGGCTAGTTAGATTAACTCTGGTGTGGTCTGAAGCCCACCACCGGTTGTGTTGGTTCTGGGTCTACTTTCTTGAGGTTCAAGTACAGGTCGATGTCAGATGTTGTGTTTAGCTGGTCTTGGGCTACCTATCTGGAGTTACTACACTGTTCACTTTTGGTGGCTGTGTTTGCTGGGCCTTGGTGTATGTGGAAAGGCCAATTTGTGTACAAGGGTCAGCGTCCAACAGCTTACAGCTAGTTGGAGATCTGTAGAAGGACTGCAACTCTCTGAGGCCTACCTACATCTTTCAGCTACTCCCTCTCCCCCGATGTTCCATGGTCTTCTTAAAGAGACTTTGAAGAAACACTGTGAAGTGGGCTCAGGCTTTCAGGGCGCACAGACCTTTCTACAGCTTGGTATGGTGGGATAATAAGGGTCAGAAAGACAAGGCCAATGAGTTCCTTATTTGAGGATCACAGAGTCAAGCACTCAGTAAAGGTAAAGTGGACCCACTCCAAAACCAAAATTCTCAGTCTCTGTCTGAGCCTTCAACTCTAGTTCCCCCTGGAAGGGCAAGTTACGGGTTTAGGTTGGGTATGTCCAGCTGTCCCTTCTTGAGGAGCAAGCTCAGCTACCCTGGATTTAATAGGATTTATCAAAAATGTCTCCCACTGAGGACGCTGCCCAGGCCAAAGAGAAGGCTGAGCACTCATCAGAGTCCAGACAATATCCTCTTAGGGACCCAGACTTTGAAAGTCCTAGCTCTGAGCCACTTTCCCATCCCCTTGCAGAACGGAACCCAATGGGTATCTGGAGCTTGGCAGGGCAGATCCAAACAGTTTCCCATTGAGGGTGGTGCCTGCGAGCCTATAGGAGAGGGGTGGGCATTTTTGCCTTCCTGGGGTATTGCAGGCTGAGCTCACCGGGAAAATAGGAGTGGGGTCCACCCCTTTTCAATTTAGCTACACACCTCAGCAACCACTCATCTGGTTCCCGGACAAAAGTTTTTCAGAGAGACATGCTCCAAAAGTCCCAGCTCTGGTACCCCTGCACGACCAAACTCAGCAAGCTGGGGCTGGCCAAGTGATTCAAAAGACAGAAGGAGAGGTGTCAGCTGTGAGCTTGAGGTGGAGGAGACCAGCCCTTTTTCAAAAGCCACGTAGTTTAGTCACTGTCTGAGTCTCTGCCAAGAGGCCCTCAGAAAAGGATGGCCCCAAAAGTTACTGCAGAGTGCAGACAGCAGACCCCTTTACAGGACCTGAGTATGGCAGAGTGGCTTCACCAGCAGTCCACAGCTGGGCAGTGCACTCACCAAGCTGGTGCTGAAAAAAACAGGAGTGCTCAACCCTGGGAACTTGACATTTGGGTCTCCCAGGGGGTTGAATGCCCACTGATTTTCATCACCAGATGCTATATTGGCTCCTCTTCCTATCTTTGCTGCTCTGAGTTGGGGATCTCTCCATGAGGTTGAGACCCCATGCCTCTGTTGGGAAGAGTTCTTTAGTGACGGTATTCCTCCAGCTTCTCAGCTGTTTCACCTGGGTGCAGAGATAGCCCTGTCTGTGTCTCCCCCCTTCTTGTCAGTCTCTATGTAGCTTTTTCTGTAAATTCTTGGTTATAATATTTCAGTGCAGCTAGACTTCAGTCAGTTATTCAGGTTGATTGCTCTATAATTTAACTGTAAATCTAGTTTGGGGCCCAGAGCGGGCTGGCTTTCCTTCCTCCCTCCGTTCCTCTTTTTTTAAGTGAGAAGAGGGGAAATAGATTTTCACATATGTCCTGAATGAGATCCATCTAGCATTCTGCATCACAGGCTAATGCTGGACTTAACCGAGCTATTTTTAGTGCCTGTGACTGACATACTCTAGTCAACCAGCTGAGGCTTGGAAGATTCTTTCTTTCAGAGTTCTTTTTTGTGACAGAGACAGAGAGAGGGACAAATAGGGACAGACAGACAGGAAGGGAGAGAGATGAGAACCATCAATTCTTTGCTGCAGCACCCTAGTTGTTTATTGACTGCTTTTTCATATGGGCCTTGACTGGGGGGCTACAGCAGACCAAGTGACCCCTTGCTCAAGCCAGGGACCTTGGGCTCAAACTGTTAAGCCTTGCTCAAACCAGATGAGCCCACGCTCAAACTGGTGACCTCAGGGTTTCGAACCTGGGTCCCAGTTCAACGCTCTATTCTCTGTGCCACTGCCTGGTCAGGCTCTTTAGGGGTCTTGATTACTTGCTTTCGTCTACTATTCACCTCCCATTCAACCCTTAAGACCCTCAGTCTGGTTTTTGCCCCTAGATATTTCTCTAGAACTAATTCTGCCAAAGTTGCTTTGTAGCTTTGAAGTCTCAGGCGGCAAGTAACAGAAAATGCCACTTAAATAGGGTTAAATTATAAGGGAGGTAATGGGCTCACATAATTGAAAAACAAGAGCAGGACAATGACCAGACCTCACTCAATCCAGTGACTCCAGGTGTACATGCCCACAAGGGCTGCCATAGATCCAGGCTTCCCATGAACATATAATGGTATTGAGAAGAAGAAAATCCACCCCCACTTGTACAAATGATGGCCTTCTTAATGACAGGTTTTCCTAGTGACAGTCGTAAGTAAACAAATTCCAATTTATCACTTATACACAGTCTGAACATAATTTATCTGAAAAAACAGATTTCCGTCTTTGGAAGATGACAAAATTTGGCCACAAAATTCTTTCCTCCTTGAATACATACATGTCTTTTAAAATGTGACTTGGCAGCCTCTCTTATAAAAAGTCCATTCTTTCATTCTCTTGAATTAAGGGAAGTCTTTTTAATCACTAGAATGTGACAGACATAATATTAGCTCAGAAAATAGTAAAGCACACCAATTAAAAATTATAAACAAGTTCTGAAAGGGTTTGCTTTCATTTTTGAGTGATAGAGCCTAGTAAGTTATTGGAGGCAAATTTATAAAATTATTTAAGAAGTTGTAATCACACAAAATATCCTTTGATGACTCTATTAAAAATGAAATACAGTGCTGAACAGACTATTTCACTGACCTAATTTTTCTAGCCTAGTATTTTATGTTTTTAGAGTATTGAAACAAATATTAACTTTATTTTAAACAGCTTAAGGATAGAAATCATTATAAAAACTAAGGAATGTATACTTTCCATTTTTCATACTTTTAATTAAACACCAAAAAAATCCTTTAGATTTTATTCTTTCTAATTTAAAATGAGGTCATATATCCTTTAAAGAATGAACCAGATTTATACCAGTGAATATGAATGGTTAAAGCTGCTCAGGTAAGTTTGTGTAATGACGCTTTAAAAGACATTCCCAGGCAATTAGCTGAACACATGAAAAAAGAAATTAAAGAGTGGGTGGAAGAAGAGCTGCATATTTTTGACAATAAAACAATGGAAGATGGTTTTCAGTTTGGTACAAGTAATAAGGTGAATGTCTGTATAAGATAACTGTCTCTCTTTTTCTTTTTAAATTGTAAGGAGATGTGACTCTGTTAGAGAGCAATACAGTTTTCTTTTGTTTGATTTTCAATTTTTGCATGTCATTAGATAAATTTTTATGCACTTTAAGTAGAAAGGACTTTAATGAATTAATGTTTAGTAATAGTATTATAGTGTTTTCTATGAGAATAATAACTTTCCCACCTGACAGGAACTCACAAAGTAAGATGGGTGATTTAAAGTTGCTATGATTACTTAACTTTCTGCACTTTCTAATTTAAAACATATCAAGTTGGTACTTTAAAATTGCATAGATATTTTATTTTCATTAATATAAATTATGTTCATGTAGCCTTCTCCACTCTGGTTACTGGTACAGTTCATAATAATCTGTTTATCCAAGGAAAAGACAATTCATCTTTAAACTACCTAGTTATGATTACTTTGTAAAGATTCTTCTTTTTCCTCATTCCTCTTTTCTTGGATTCGGAAAGTCCTGGAGTTCAATCTTAGTTCTGCTACAGTGTGATCTAAAGCAAGTTATTTGTCTCTCTTATCTGTTTTGTCATCTGTAAGTGGAAATGTAATAAGAACTATCTCAAAAGATCTTTTTGAGGACTAAATGCAGTCATATATGTGAAGTACTTAGTATACTGTCAGGTGCATACTAAAACACAATAAGTACATGCCAGTATATAACGCATTATTTTACACTGTTACAATAAATGCATCTAGGGCCTCTACATCCTTTAAAATTTACAGTTATGAGACAGATATTCATATTTGCACTGTGTAATTTGGTAGCCACTTGTAACACATGATTATTAAGCACTTGAAATCTGGCTAATGCCGTTAAAACACTGAATTTCTTATTTTATTTAATTTTTATAAGTCTGAGTAGTCATATGTGGGTCAGTATTACCAGTATTGGACAATGTGGGCTTAAAGTAAATTTATTTTCCCCTGAAGAACTACCTTGTTAGTATTTCAGTTGAAATCATGGAGTTCCTTTCATTTTTTAGTTCTTAAAATTTTTATTGAATTAATTTAAGTGGCATTACTTAATAAAATTATGTATTTCAAGTGCACAATTCAATAATACATCAGCTGTATATTGTATTGTGCGTTCACTGTCCAAGTCAGGTCTCCCTCCATCACCCCTTCTCCTGCCTGCTCTCTTCTACCTCCCGCAAAGCCCATTTCCTTCTTGGAATCACCACACTGTTGTCTGTACCTATTGGTTGATTTTTTTTTTTTTTTTTTTTTGCTTAATCCCTTCACTTTTTTTTCCTTTTTTCTTTTTGTATTTTTCTGAAGCTGGAAACGGGGAGGCAGTCAGACAGACTCCCGTATGCACCCGACCGGGATCCACCCGGCCCGCCCACCAGGGAGCGATGCTCTGCCCATTGGGGCAGACCAGAGCCAGTCTAGCACCTGAGGCAGAGGCCATGGAGCCATCCCCAGCGCTGGGGCCATCTTTGCTCCAATGGAGCCTTGGCTGCAGGAGGGGAAGAGAGAGACAGAGAGGAAGGAGAGGGGGAGGGGTGGAGAAGCAGATGGACACCTTTCCTGTGTGCCCTGGCCGGGAATCGAACCCTGGACTTCCGCACGCCAGGCCGACGCTCTACCCCTGAGCCAACCGGCCAGGGCCTTAATCCCTTGACTTTTGTCACTCAGTTCCCAATCCCTCCTTTCCTCTGAGAGCTGTCAGTCTATTTTCTGTATCTATGGGTTTGTTTCTGTATCTATTTTGTTTGTTAGTTTATTTTGTTTATTAGATTTCACATATAAGTGAGATCTTATGGTATTTGGCTTCCTTTGCCTGATTTATTTCACTTAGCATAATCATCTCCAGATCCATCCATGCCATCAAAAAGGTTAAGATTTCCTACTTTATTTTTACAGCCACATAGTATTTGACTGCGTAAATGAACCATAGTTTTTCTAAACTACCCATTCACTGATAGACGCTTGAGCTGTTTTCAGATCTTAGCTGTTGTAAATAATGCTGCAATGAATTTGGGGCTACATATCTTCTTTGGAATGACTGTTTGGGGATTTGGGGGATGTATTCTAGAAGTGAGAGAGCTGGGTCATAAATTAGTTCCATTTTTAATTTTTTGAGTAAACACCATACTGTTTTCCACAGTGGCTGTACCAATAGGCATTCCCACCCACAGTGCAGGAGGGTTCTCTTTTCTCCACATCCTCCCCAGCACTTATTGTTTTGTTGATTTGTTAATGAGCGCCATTCTGGCAGGTGTGAGGTTGTATCTCATTGCAGTTTTAATTTGCATTTCTCTGGTGATTAATGACAGCAAACATCTTTTTATATGTCCGTTGGCCATCTGTATGTCCTCTTCAGAGAAATGTCTATTCAGGTTCTTAACCCATTTTTTAAAACTGGATTGTTTGTGTTCCTGTGTTGAGTTTTAAAAGTTCTGCATAAATTTTGGTTATTAAACCTTTATCAAATATAGATATATCTATGAATGTGTTCTCCCATACTGTAGGGTTGTCTTTAACTTTATTAATGGTTTCTTTTGCTATGCAAAGCTTTTTAGTTTGATGTAGTCCCATTTGTTTATTTTGTCCACTATTTCATTTGTCCAAGGAGATATATCCACAAAAATATTGCTATGAGAAATGTCTGAGAGTCTATATAGCCTATATTTTCTTCTAGGGTTTTGTAACTTACATTTAAATCTTTTATCCATTTTTAGTTTATTTTTGTGAATGGGGTAAGTTGGTAGTCTAGTTTTATTTTCTTTTTTTTTGCATGTACCTGTCCAGTTTTCCAAAAACCATTTATTAAAAAGTCTGTCTTTACTTTATTGTATACTCTTGCCTCCTTTGTCAAATATTAATTGACTATAAAAGTGTCAGTTTATTTCTGGGTTCTCTGCTTCCTTCCATATATGGCTGTTCTTATTCCAGTACCAGGCTGTTTTGATTACAAGGATCTTGTAATATAGCTTATATCAGGAAGTGTGATACTTCCCAATTTATTCTTGATTTTCAAGATTGCTGAGGCTACGTGGGTTCATTTTGTTTCCATATAAAGTTTTGGAAAATTTGTTCTAGCTCTGTGAGGTAGGCTATTGATATTTTAATAAGAATTGCATTGAATCTATAGATTACTTTGAGTAGCATGGACATTTTAATGATGTTAATTCTTATCCATGAATGCAGTATATGCTTCCACTAGTTTGTATCTTCTTCAATTTCTTTAAAAAAAATTTTTTATTGATTTTAACTTGTGTTTATATAGTTACAAGTGTTCCTGAATATATCTCTCTCCCTCCCCCGGTGTTCTCCTTGATACCCCCTTTGTCCCCTCCCCTCACCTACTTCCCCCTTCTCTCCATGATTTACTATCCTGCCCTCTATCTCTTTGTGTTATGTGTATACACTTTCACTAATGTCTTTACTTTCTTTGAAATCCTCCTCTCATCCCCTTTCCCTCTAACTGCTTTCCCTCTGGACTCTATGACCACTTCTCTGCCTCTCTTCTGTTCTCAGTTCACATTTTCACTGGATTCCTCATATGAGTGAGGTCATATGATATTTTTCTTTCTCAGCCTGGTTTATTTCGCTTAGCATAATAGACTCCAGGTTCATCTATGTTGTCGCAAAGGGTAATATTTACTTCTTTTTCATGGTCGTGTAGTATTCCATAGTGTATATGCACCCTGCTTTTTTCATCCACTCGTCAACTGATGGATACTTGGGCTGTTTCCAGTTCTTGGCTATCGTAAACAATGCTGTAATAAACATGGTGGTACATTTCTTCTTTTGAATCAGTGATTTGATATTCTTAGGATATATTCCTGGAACTGGGATAGCTGGGTCAAAAGGCAGTTCAATTTTTAATTTTTTGAGGAATCTCCATATCGTTTTCCAAAGTAGCTGCACCAGTCTACATTCCCACCAGCAGTGCAGGAGGGTTCCCTTTTCTCCACACCCTCACCAGCACTTGTTATGTGTTGTTTTGTTAATGAGCATCAACCATTCTGACAGGTGTGAGGTGATATCTCATTGTGGTTTTAATTTGCATTTCTCTAATAATTAATGATGTTGAACATTTTTTCATCTGCCCATTGGCCATCTGTATGTCCTCTCTGGAGCAGTGTCTATTCAATCTTTTTACCCAATTTTTTATTGGATTGTTTACTTTCCTGGTATTGAGTTTTACATGTTCTTTATAGATTTTGGTTATTAATGCCTTATTGGACATGTTTGCGAATATGTTCTTCCATTGTGTGGGTTGTCTTTTTACTTTGCTCATGTTGTCTTTTGCTGTGCAAAAGCTTTTTAGTTTGATATAGTCCCATTTGTTCATCCTGTCCTTTATTTCACTTGCCTGTGGAGTTAAATCAGCAAATATATTGCGGCAAGGGATGTTGGAGAGCTTACTGCCTATGTTTTCTTCCAAGATGATCATAGTTTCATAACTTACATTCAAGTCTTTTATTCATTTTGAGTTTATTTTTGTGAGTGGTGTAAGTTGGTGGTCTAGTTTCACCTTTCTGCATGTATTTGTCCAGTTTTCCCAGCACCATTTATTAAAGAGACTGTCTTTACTCCATTGTATGCTTCTACCTCATTTGTCAAATATCAATTGGCCATAAAGGTGTGGGTTTATTTCTGGATTCTCTGTTGTGTTCTGTTGATCTGTATGCCTCTTCTTATGCCAGTACCAAGCTGTTTTGAGTACAATGGCCTTGTAGTATAACTTGAAATCTGGAAGTGTGATATCCCCTGTTTTATATTTCATTTTCAAGATTGCTCAGGCTAATCATGTTCTTTTCTGGTTTCATATAAATTTTTGGAGTATTTGTTTTTTTATATCTTTGAAGTATGACATTGGTATTTTAATAGGAATTGCATTGAATTTATATATTGCTTAAGAGTATTATAGACATTTTAATAATATTTACTCTTCCTATCCATGAGCATGGTATATGCTTCCACTTGTTTGTATCTTTCTTGATTTCTTTTATCAACATTTTATAATTTTCTGAATACAGGTCTTTAACCTCCTTGGTTAAATTTACTCCCAGGTACTGTATTTTTTTGGTTGCAGTAGTGAAGGGGATTATTTCCTTAATTTCTTTTTCAGACAATTCATTGTTGCTGTATATAAATGCCTCTGGTTTCTGAATATTGATTTTATATCCTGCCACCTTGCTGAATTCATTTATCTGGTCCAGTAGCTTTTTGACTGAGACTTTAGGGTTTTCTATGTACAATATCAAGTCATCAGCAATAATGAAAATTTTACTTCTTCTTTACCAATTTCGATGACTTTTATTTCTCCTTCTTGTCTGATTGCTGTGGCTAGGTCTTCAAGAACTATGTTGGATAAGAGCGGTGAAAGGGAGCACCCCTGCCTTGTTCCTGTTCTTAAGGGGATTTCTTTTAATTTTGCCCATTGAGTATGATGTGGCTGTGGGTTTGTCATAGATGGCATTTATTATGTTGAGGTATGTTCTCTGTATTCCCACTTTGCTGAGAGTTTGGATCATAAATGGGTGCTGGATTTTATCAAATGCTTTTTCTGCATCTATTGAAATTACCATGTGGTTTTTATCTTTACTTTTGTTTATGTGATGAGTCACATTGATTGATTTGCAAATATTGTACTAGCCTTTCCTCCCCAAAATAAATCCCACTTGATCATGATGTATGATTTTTTTCATGTATTGCTGGATCTGATTTGCTAATATTTTGTTGAGAATTTTAGCATCTAAGTTCATCAGAAATATTGACCTATAGTTTTCTTTCTTTGTAGTGTCTTTGCCTGGTTTTGGAATGAGGATTATGTTTGCCTTATAAAGAAGTTTGGAAGGTTTCCTTCCTCTTGAATTTTTTTGAAATAGCTTGAAAATGATAGGAGTTAGTTCTTCTTTGAATATTTGGTAAAATTCACCTGTGAAGCCATCAGGCCCAGGACTTTTGTTTGTTGGGAGTTTTTTGATAACTGTTTCAATCTCTTTTGTTGTAATCGGTCTGTTTAGGTTTTCTGATTCTTCCATATTGCTTTTTGAATGATTACATTTTTCAAGGAATTTGTTCATTTCATCTAGGTTGTCGCATTTTTGACATACAGTTCTTCATAGTATTTTCTTACAATCCTTTGAATTTCTGCTGTGTCAGTTGTTACTTCTCCACTCTCATTTCTAATTTTATTTATTTGAGTCCTCTCTCTCTTTTTTTTTTTGATGAGTCTGGTTAAAGGTTTATCAATCTTGTTTACCTTTACAAACAACCACCTATCTGTTTTATTGATCTTCTATATTGTTCTTTTACCCTCTATATAATTTATTTCTACTCTGATCTTTATTATTTCCTTTATTCTACTTCCTCTGTCTTCGTTGTTCTTTTTCTATTTCTTTTAGATGAAGAGTTAAGTTGTTAATTTGAGCTTTTTCTTGCTTCCTCTGTATGCCTATAATGCTATGAACTTCACTCTCAGGACGGCTTTTTTTGTGTCCCATAAATTTTGAGTTGTTGTATGTTTATTTTCATTTGTTTTGAGGAAGTTTTTAATTTCTTCCTTGATCTCACTGTTAACCTATTCATTATTTAATAGAATGCTATTTAGTTTCCAAGAGTTTGATTGTTTTTCAGTTTTTCTATTGTAGTTGATTTCTAGTTTTATGCCATTGTGATCCAAGAAGGTTCCTGATATGATTTCAATCTTCTTAAATTTATTAAGACTTGTTTTGTGTCCTAACATGTCATCTATCCTAGAGAATGTACTGTGAACCCTTGAAAAGAATGTATATTCTGCTGCTTTGGGGTGAAAGGTCCTGAAGATATCTTTTAAGTCCAGTTGATCTAGTGTGTCATTTAAGGCCGCTGTTTCTTTGTTAAATTTTTTTCTGGAGGTTGTATCCATTGATGTTAGTGGGGTATTAAAATCCCCTACTATTATAGTACTGCTGTTGATCTCACCCTTTTAGTCCATCAAAATCTGTTTTATATATTTAGGTACTCCTATATTAGGTGCATATATACATATAATACTTATATCTTCCTGTTGTAATGCTCCTTTTATCATTATGTAGTGAATTTCTTGATCTCTTACTATAGCCTTTGTTTTAATGTTTATTTTGTCATACATTAGTATTGCTACCCCAGCTTTTTTTCCGTTTCGTTTGCATGCGATATTTCTTCCATCCTTTTACTCTCAGTCTATGTGTATCTTTTGTTCTGAGGTGTGTCTCTTGTAGACAGTGTATGTACGGGTTCTGTTTTTTATCCATGCAGCTACTCTATGTCTTTTCTTTTCTTTTTTCTTTTTTTTTTTGTATTTTTCTGAAGCTTGAAACCGGGAGGCAGTCAGACAGACTCCCACATGCAACCAACTGGGATCTATCTGGCATGCCTACCAGGGGGCAATATTCCGTCCATCTGGGCCGTTGCTCTGTTGCAACCAGAGCCATTCTAGCACCTGAAGCAGAGGCCATAGAGCCATCGTCAGTGCCCAGGCCAACCTTGCTTCAATGGAGCCTTGGCTGCGGGAGGGGAAGAGAGAGAGACAGAGAGGAAGGAGAGGGGGAAGGGAGGAGAAGCAGATGGGCGTTTCTCCTGTGTGCCCTGGCCGGGAATCGAACCCGGGAGTTCCGCATGCCAGGCCGACACTCTACCACCGAGCCAACTGGCCTTTCTTTGCTCTTTTTACAGCAAGTTCCTTAACATTTCCTGCATAACTGGTTTGGTTGTAATGAATTCCTTTTTTTTTGGTCTGGGAAACTTTTTATTTCTCCTTCAATTTTAAATAATAATTTTGCTGGATAAAGAAGTCTTGGTTGTAGGCTCTTGTTTTGAATTACTTTGAATATTTCTTGCCTCAAGTGTTTCTGTTGAAAAGTTGAATGTCATCCTTATGATGGCTTCTCTATAGGTAATTGACTTCTTTTCTCTTGCTGCTTTTAGTATTTTTTCTTTATCTCTTGACTTTGGTATTTTAATTATGATGTTTCTTGATGTAGGCCTCATTGGATTTCTCTTTAGCTAACCTCTCTGTGCTTCTTGAACATATATGACTTTTACCTTCATCAATTTAGGAAAGTTTTCAGCTATGATTTCTTCAAACAGGTTCTCTATCCCTTATTCTTCTCTTCTTTTTCAGGAATCCCTATAATGCAGATGTTATTTCTCTTCATATTGTCAGAGTTTTTGTATAGTTTCCTCAAACTTTTTGAACCTTTTTTTTTTGCTGTTCTGTTTCTGTATTTTTATTTATTTTGTTCTCTAATTCACTGATTCTATTCTCTGCTTCATCCAGCCTGATTTTGATTCGTTCTAATGTAGTCTTCATTTCTGATATTATAATTGTCATTTCTAACTTTTTTTTTTTTATGATTTCAATGTCCTTTTTGATGCTTTCAATTTCTTTTTTTAGGCACTCATTAAGTCCATCCATTGTAGCTCTGAGATCTTTAAGCATCCTAACAATCATTATTTTAAACTCTGCATCTGGTAATTTGGTTACTTCTATCTCATTCAGTTCTTTTTCTGGGGATTTCTCTTGTTGATTTAAATGGATTACATTTCTCTGTCTTCCCTTTTTATTTTCTGGTGTGGTTGGCAAGCTTGTTGGGTTGTGGATCTAAGGATGGTATATAGAATGCGACCTCTCATCCAGTCCTTTATCCCTCAGCCTCTGCTGGTTGCTTGGATTTTAATTCTCCTTAAAAGTAGAGCTACTTAAAAGTCTTTATTTCCCTGTTGTTTGTTTGCTGAGCCCAGTTGGGAACTTCTGTGTTTAGGACAGGGGTAGTGGTTGTATCTTGTGCTTTGGCCCCAGTTGAAACTCTATCCCGGAATGCAGTGAGTGCGGCCTCTGAGAACCAGAGGTGTGGTCTGCCCAATTACTCTCCGAGGGTGGGGTGCATTCTCCATATCACAAGGGGGAGGTATAGCTCAGGTCTCCATGGAAACCTGAGTCATTGTGCCTCTCCTTTACTTCCTTCTTTCAGAATGGCCTTTCTTGCTAATTGGAGCTGGAGAGCTTTTTGGAGGTGGGTCAATGGGCTAGACGCTAGGCTTGTGCTGGATGGAAAAAGTGACCCTCCCTCAGATATGTCCACCTTGGCACTAGAGAATGAGTCTGTTCAGGTATTCTTCTCCCCATCATCATTTGTGTCCCCATGCCTCGATCTGCCCCCCTCCTCACACAAGACTGGTCCTTTCAGCCCTCCTCACCCCCATAGTCCCAGGCAAGTGGCTGTGAGCAATATTTTCTGCACTTACCCTTTAAGGCTGTAACTTCTTTTCCAGCCATTTGCTACAGACAGGAATCTCACTCTTCTCCCCACTCAATGCTCTAAGGCTGTCTCCTCCAGTGTCTGGGTTTCTAGGCTGGGGCTCCAGTCCTGAGACTGAGGACCCCTGCTTCTCAGGGTCTCTCTCCCCACAATGAGAAACCCTCCAGACCTTCAGCTGTCCCTTGCTCCTCAGAGTGGGGGAGCCCCCACTGTGTCCCACACTTCCTACCAGACTCAATGTGGTTTCTTCTGTGTTTCTTGGTTTTCGAGTCCTGTTCTTTTAGTCCAAAGTTGGTTTTTCATGATGATTGTTCTTAAATTAATTTGTAATCCAGTTTGTTTACATGAGGTGGCAGTTTGTATGTCTGCCTACTTTGCTGCCATCTTGGAATCTTCTATGTAAGGTAGTCTTTATTAAAAATAAAAACTTCTGTTCTGTGGGGAATAACTGTGGAAACCATCACCTGTTCCTTCCTCCATAGTGTTACCTGTATCTTCTTCAATTTCTTTTTCTTTCTTTCTTCCTTGTGTGTGTGTGTGTGTTTTGTAATTTTCCGAGTACAAGCCTTTTACCTCCTTGGTTAAATTTATCTCTAGGTAATATTTTGGTTGTTGTTGTTGCAATAGTAAATGGGATTCTTTTTTTAATTTCTTTTTCTAATAGTTCATTATTGATATATAAAAATGCCACTAATTTCTGAACATTAATTCTATATCCTGATGATTTGCCAAATTCTTTTACTGGGACTACTAGTCTTTTGGTGGAAACATCAGTGTTTTCTATGTACAGTATCATCTTGTCAGCAAATAATTACAGTTTTACTTTTTTCATATTTGGATGCTTTTTATTTCTTCTTCTTGTCTAATTGCTGTGTCTAGGATTTCCAATAATATATTGAATATGTATGGTGATAAAGGGAACCCCTGTCTTGTTCCTGATCTTAAGGGGCTTGCTTTTAGTTTTTGACCACTGAGTATAATTTTCACTGTCAGTTCGTCATATATGGCCTTTATTATGTTGAGGTAAGTTCCCTTTATTCCCATGTTGCTGAGAGTTTTTTTTTTTATCATAAATGGGTGCTGGATTTTATCAAATGCTTTTTCTGCATCTATTGGTATGATCATGTGATTTTTATTCCTTTATTTTGTTTATGTGATGAGTCACATTTATTAATTTGCATATACTGTACCAGCCTTGACTCCTT
This sequence comes from Saccopteryx bilineata, assembly GCF_036850765.1. NCBI lineage: Eukaryota > Metazoa > Chordata > Mammalia > Chiroptera > Emballonuridae > Saccopteryx > Saccopteryx bilineata. The sequence continues at coordinate 319,878,738 of NC_089491.1, forward strand.
GGAATAAATCTCAATTCATCATGTTGTATAATCACTTTATGTATTGCTGGATTTAGTTTGCTAATATTTTGTTGAGAATTTTAGCATCTATGTTTATTAGGAATATTGGCCTTTACTTTTCTTTCTTTGTAGTGCTTTTACTTGGTTTTGTAAGTAGGATAATTCTGGCTTCATAAAATGAGCTTGCAAGTCTTCCCTCTAGAATTTTTGGGAATAGCTTTAGATGGGTAGATGTTAGTTTTTCCTTGAGTGTTTGGTAAAATTTTCCTGTGAAGCCATTTGGTCCAGGACTTTGGTTTGCTGGGAGGGTATTTTTTTTTTTTTTTTTTTACGGTTTCAATTTAATTTATTGTGATCAGTCCACTCAGGTTTTCTGATTCTTCCAGATTGAATTTTAGAAGACTGTATGTTTCAAGAATTTATCCAATTTGTCAAGGTTGTCCAATTTTGGGGCAAATAGTTATTCATAATATTTTCTTACAATCCTTTGTATTTCTGTGATGTAAGTTTTTTCTTCTCTTTCAGTCAATTCTATTTATTTGAGTTCTCTCTTTTTTTCTTGATGAGTTTGGTGAAAGTTTTGTCAATCTTGTTTACCTTTTCAAAGTACCAGATCTTGGTTTCAATGATCTTTTGTATTTTTTTTTTTTAGTTTCCATATTATTTATTTTTGCTTAAATCTTTAATGTTTCTTTCCTTCTTCCTCTGGGCTTTATTTGTTGTTGTTTTTTAGTTTTTTTAAGTGCTGGGTTAGATGGATTATTTGAGCTTTTTTTTTGCTTCTTTAGATATGCCTGTAATGCTATCAACTTCCCTCTCAGGACTGCTTTTGCTGTATCCCATTGATTTTTGGGTTGTTGTAGGTTCATTTTTACATATTTTAGTAAACTTTTGATTTCCTCCTTGATGTCACTGTTAACCCATTCGTTATTAATAACATGATATTTAGCCTCCAAGTGTTTGAGTGTTTTTCAATTGTAGTTGATTTTTAGCTTCATACAATTTTGGTCAGAGAATATGTTTGATATGATTTCAATCTTCTTAAATTGAAGATTAAACATGTCTCTTATTGAGACATGTTTTGTGTCTTAACATGTGCTGTATCCTAGAAAATATGCCATGTGCACTTGAGAATAATGTATATTTTGCTGGTTTGGTTCTGAAGATATCATTTAAGGCTGTTGTTTCTTTGTTCATTTGCTTTCTGGAGGATATTCACTGATTTTATTTGGGTGTTAAAATTCTCTACTATTATTGTATTGCTGTCAATTGCTTACTTTATGTCCAACAAAATCTGGGAAAGATATACTGTATTTTTCACTTTATAAGACACACCTTTTTTATCCCAAAAGTGGAGGGGAAAATAATCATGCGTATTATGGAGTGAATGTTTTGTTTGTTTTTTCTTAGCTGCTGCAGGGTGCTGCACTGGTAAACATATGTAGAATGAGTGCCAGAGAGATTGTAATCATATCTACCATGGTAGCACACAGAACACTGGCATCTGCTGGTAATCTGAGTGATCTCCTGGTTCCAGTTTCCATAATTGCATGCAGCACAGGAGGGAAGGCGAGTAACATTGTGTGGGCGCATTTCTGGCATCATCAAGGGCAGACATGAGAGGTGCACTGCAGCCGTGGAGGGCTGTTGTGCTGCTGCTGGAGCTCTGTGTTAAGTGCTGACATCACCTGTTGCCAGGCTAATAGTATTTCATTGGCTGGCTGGCTGGCAGTTAGGGTAGGGGCCATGAGTGTGAAAATGTTTGGTCCAAACATCCTAGAGGGCTTCTGAAAAAATCTGCCCTATTAGTGCTTGACCAGTTTAGAGCACATATTAGTGAAACCACAAAAAAGAAAATATAAAGAAGTGACGACTCATCTAGCTGTAATTCCTGGGGGTCTTACTAGCCAGTTGCAACCTCTTGACATTTCCATCATCAAACCATTTAAAGTCTTTATGCAAGAAGAGTTAAATAAATGGATGGCTGCTGGTAATCATGATCTGACCCAACCGGACAAATGAAGAGACCCACTATCACTTAAGTTTGTGAATGGCTGAAAACATCATGGCAGTCAGTGAAGAATAAAACCATGGTATGGTCATTCAAAAAATATGACATCAGCAATGCATTAGATGACACTGAAGATAGTATCATATATGAAAATAGTGAAGAAAATGACACGTTATTATGAGCAACTGAGCTTCTTAAATTCTGACACTAGGGGTGATGAGTTCCTGGGGTTCTCAGACAACTAGAAGAGTATTTGAACATTAAAGTCTCTTCTCATTTGTTTATAGCAGTGCTAATGCTATTAATACTGCAGTTGAGTTTACATTGTTGAAATATTATTGTGGCATATTTTATTAAATATTTTAACACACTATTTGGTTCAGAATATTTTTTTTCTTGTTTTCCTCCTTAAAACCCTAGGTGCGTCTTGTGGAGCAAAAAATATGGTGTTTATATATTTAGGAGCTCCTGTATTAGGTATGTAAATATTTACAGTTAGTATATCCTCTTGTTGAGTTTTTCCCTTTATCATTATGTAGTGATATTCTTTGTCTCTTAACTATAGCCTTTGTTTTAAAGGCTATTTTTTCAGATATAATTATTATTGCTACCCCAGCTTTTTTTAATTTCCATTTTGCATGGAATATTTTTTTTCCATCTCTTCACTTTCATTTTATGCATGTCTTTTCTTCTGAGATGGGTCTCTTGTAGACAACATATATATAGGTTTTGTTTTCTTATTCATTTAGCTAACATATGTCTTTTGATTAGAAAAATTAATCAATTTATATTTAAGGTTATTATTGTTATGTATTTATTTATTACCATTTTATTTCTTAAACCTATAGTCCTCTTTCTCTTGAGTTTTTTTCCCTTTCCTCTTCTTACAGCAGACCCTTTATCATTTCTTGCAATACTACTTTGGTGGTAATGAACACTTTTAGTCATTTTTTATTTGAGAAGCTCTTTATTTCTTCTTTAAATGATAACTTTGCTGGATAGAGTAGTTTTGGTTGTAGGTTCTTGATTTTCATCACTTTGAATATTTCTTGCCTCCTTTCTGACCTGAAGTGTTTCTATTGAGAAGTCAGATGACAGCCTTATGGGGCATTTTTTGTAAAGTAATTAATTGCTTTGCTCTTGCAACTTTCAGCATTTTTTATTTGCTTTTTAGCTTTGGCATTTTAATTATGATGTGTCTTAGTGTAGGCCTCTTTGGTTTCAGCTTGAATGGGGCTCTATACTTCCTGACTTTGTGTTAATTTTTTCTTCACGAGGATAGGAAAGTTTTCAGCTTATGATTTCTTCAAACAGGTTTTCTATCTTTTGCTCATTTTCTTCTTCTGGAACCACTGTGATCCAATGTTGTTTCACAACCTGTTGTTGCAGAAGTCTCTTAGACTTTCTTCAACCTTCCTGATTCTCTTTTCTCTTTGCTCCTCTGCTTCTGTGCTTACACTATCTTTTCCTCTAAATCACTGAACCGATCTTCTGTTTTATCCAACCTGCTATTGATTCCTTCTAGTGAAGTTTTCATTTCAGATATTGTATTCGCCATATCTGACTGGTTTTATATATATATATATATATATAGTATATATACTATATATATATATAGTTTCAATGTCCTATTCGATGCTTGCTCTCTCTCTGTTTAATATTATATATTAATTAATTTTATTTTATTTTAGCACGAGAGAGAGAGACAGGGGCAGAGAAACAAGAATGGAGAGTGATGAGAATTGAGAAGCATCAATTCATAGTTGCAGCACCATAGTTGTTCATTGATTGCTTTCATATATGTGCCTTGACTGCGATCACCAGTTAAGCCAGTTACCCCTTGCTCAAGCCAGTGACCTTGGGTTCAAGTTAGCAACCTTGGGGTCATGTCTATGGCCCCACACTCATTCCAGCACTCAAGCTGGTGAGCCTGCCCTTGAGCTGGATAAGCCCGTGCTCAAGCCAGTGACCTTGGGGTTTCGAACCTGGGTCCTCAGCATCCTACACCGATGCTCTATTCACTGCACCACTACCTGATCAGGCAAAAAAAAAACTTTTATACAATTTGTAATTTCAACTCTTGCTATTCAATAGGCATAAAATTTCAGTTATGCAACATGAGTAAGATCTAGAGATTTGCCGATGAGATTATTATGCTTTTAATTAACAGTACTGTGTACTTAAAATTTCTTTGAGGTTAAATCTCATGTTGTTCTTATCACAAAAAGAGAAATAAATGGGTTTTTATTTAAAGTATTTTTTGATATTTGCATAAGTATTGTAACTTAATTTTAGGCAGTTTCCACCAGGCTGCTGTTCCTTTTGCTCAGAAGGAAGTTCAAGCGCAGAATCCTACAAATAATCATCCTAGTATTCCCCATATCTTTAATGACTACCTGTTCACTATCTTAATAATATTATTTATTTGCTTCTTAATTTAATTATGATTTTTATATTCTCTGACTGAACCCACCAATAACAAATATTTTCAATTAAAAGTTAATGGCAAATATATAAATGTAAAAAAATGACTTAAAATGTTTCTGCCCTGAATAAATATATTTTGAACTATGCTCATAAATCAGCAAACTTAACTTTTGTTGTGGCTTGAGTTATTTTCTAGTTAAACTTTTATCTCAATTTAATTCCTATGACTTTATCTCCTTAATGGTTTGTTAGGGGTGTTGTGGAGTCTGAAGTGTTATCTGCTCCTCCACCTTCTTAGATCCAGATGCTGTTAACTGAAGGGTAGGTCAATCAAATTAGAATAAATCTTGCACAGACCTCATCTGTAGAAATAATACTTATATCACTTATCCAATATGGCTAAAAGATATTGAATATGTTTTCTTGCTAATTAAATTACTCCTTAATAATTCTAAAGATATACTTGTTATTTTTACCAAAATCATAGAATCTCTCATGTAGATTAACTATAATTAGTATGTATATGTATATGCTTATATGTGTTTCATAGCTTTGCATTATATGCAGTAGTCACTACAATATTACCTACCAAAACTAAAAATTATATTTTATTAAGGTATAGATTATATCAGTATTTTTAAAACTTTCAAACAAAATTCTATACTCAAACTTCAAAATGTATATTCTCAATTGTTATTTGAATCTAAAAAATAAAAATAATATTGTGCTATGTTAAATTAAAGCAGTGGAAGAGAATACTTCTGTTTTCCATGTCTTACCTCTTTTGAAAAAAAACACTGAATTTTATTTTGAATCAGTATTACATAAGGGCAATATCTCTGTCCTGGTTTACATCCACTGTCCAATCTACATAGACTTTATTTTATTATTTTTTAAAATAATTTTATTTTTTTAATGGGGCGACATCAATAAATCAGGATACATATATTCAAAGATAACAAGTCCAGGTTATCTTGTCGTTCACTTATGTTGCATACCCACCACCCAAAGTCAGATTGTCCTCTGTCACCTTCTATCTAGTTTTCTTTGTGCCCCTCCCCCTCCAACTTTCCCTCACCCTTTCCCCCCTCCCCCCATAATCACGACACTCTTATCAATGTCTCTTAGTTTCACTTTTATGTCCCACCTACGTATGGGATAATGCAGTTCCTGGTTTTTTCTGATTTACTTATTTCACTTCGTATAATGTTATCAAGATCCCACCATTTTGCTGTAAATGATCCGATGTCATCATTTCTTATGGCTGAGTAGTATTCCATAGTGCATATGTGCCACATCTTCTTTATCCAGTCATCTATTAACGGGCTGTTTGGTTGTTTCCATGTCCTGGCCACTGTGAACAATGCTGCAATGAACATGGGGTTGCATGTGTCTTTACGTATCAATGTTTCTGAGTTTTGGGGGTATATACCCAGTAGAGGGATTGCTGGGTCATAAGGTAGTTCTATTTTCAGTTTTTTGAGGAACCACCATACTTTCTTCCATAATGGTTGTACTACTTTACAGTCCCACCAACAGTGTATGAGGGTTCCTTTTTCTCCACAGCCTCTCCAACATTCGCTATTACCTGTCTTGTTAATAATAGCTAATCAAACAGGTGTGAGGTGGTATCTCATTGCCGTTTTGATTTGCATTTCTCTAATAACTAAAGAAGATGAGCATCTTTTCATATATCTGTTGGCCATTTGTATTTCTTCCTGGGAGAAGTGTCTGTTCATATCCTCTTCCCATTTTTTTATTGGATTGTTTGTTTGTTTGTTGTCGAGTTTTATGAGTTCTTTGTATATTTTGGATGTTAGGCCCTTATCTGAGCTGTTGTTTGAAAATATCATCTCTCATTTAGTTGGCTTTCTGTTTATTTTGTTATCAGTTTCTCTTGCTGAGCAAAAACTTCTTAGTCTGATGTAGTCCCATTCATTAATTTTTACCTTCACTTCTCTTGCCTTTGGAGTCAAATTCATAAAATGCTCTTTAAAACCGAGGTCCATGAGTTGAGTACCTATGTCTTCTTCTATGTACTTAATTGTTTCAGGTCTTATGTTTAGATCTTTGATCCATTTTGAGTTAATTTTAGTACAGGGGGACAAACTGTAGTCCAGTTTCATTCTTTTGCATGTGGCTTTCCAGTTTTCCCAGCACCATTTATTGAAGAGGCTTTCTTTTCTCCATTGAGTGTTGTTGGCCCCTTTATCAAAAATTATTTGACTATATATATGTGGTTTTATTTCTGGACTTTCTATTCTGTTCCATTGGTCAGAGTGTCTATTTTTCTGCCAATACCATGCTGTTTTGATTGTCATGGCCCTATAATATAGTTTGAAGTCAGGTATTGTAATGCCCCCAGCTTCATTCTTTTTCTTTAGGATTGCTTTGGCTATTCGGGGTTTTTTATAGTTTCATATAAATCTGATGATTTTTTTGCTCCATTTCTTAAAAAATGTTATTGGAATTTTGATGGGAATTGCATGAAATTTGTATATTGCTTTGGGTAATATGGCCATCTTGATTATATTTATTCTTCCTAACCAAGAACAAGGTATATTCTTCCATCTCATTATATCTTTTTCGATTTCCCTTAACAATGGTTCATAGTTTTCATTATATAAGTGCTTTACATTCTTTGTTATGTTTATTCTTAAGTATTTTATTTTATTTGTTGCAATCGTGAAGGGGATTATTCTTTTGAGTTTGTTCTCAATTATTTCATTGTTGGCATATAGAAAGGCTATTGACTTCTGTATGTTAATTTTGTATCCTGCAACCTTACTGTATTGGCTTATTGTTTCTAGGAGTCTTTTTGTGGATTCTTTGGGGTTTTCGATGTATAGGATCATATCATCTGCAAAAAGTGATACCTTTACTTCTTCTTTTCCAATATGGATGCCTTTTATTTCTTTGTCTTGTCTGATTGCTCTGGCTAGAACCTCTAGTACCACATTAAATAAGAGTGGAGAGAGTGGACAACCCTGTCTTGTTCCTGATTTAAGGGGGAAAGCCTTCAGTTTAGTGCCATTTAATATGATGTTATCTGGTGGTTTATCATATATGGCCTTTATCATGTTGAGATATTTTCCTTCTATACCCATTTTGTTGAGAGTCTTATACATAAAATTGTGTTGTATTTTATCAAAAGCCTTTTCTGCGTCTGTTGATAAGATCATGTGGTTTTTGTTCTTTGTTTTGTTGATATGGTGTATTACGTTAACGGTTTTACGTATGTTGAACCATCCTTGAGATTCTGGGATGAATCCCACTTGATCATGATGTATTATTTATTTAATATGTTGTGGTATACGATTTGCTAGTATTTTGTTTAGTATTTTAGCATCTGTATTCATTAGAGATATTGGTCTGTAGTGTTCTTTCTTTGTGTCATCCTTGCCAGGTTTTGGTATGAGGGTTATGTTGGCCTCATAAAATGTGTTTGGAAGTATTGCTTCTTCTTCAATTTTTTGGAAGACTTTGAGTAGAATAGGAACCAAGTCTTCTTTGAATGTTTGATAAAATTCGCTGGTATAGCCGTCAGGGCCTGGACTTTTATTTTTGGGGAGGTTTTTAATGTTTTTTTCTATTTCTTCTCTACTGATAGGTCTGTTTAGGCTTTCTGCTTCTTCTTGACTCAGTCTAGGAAGGTTGTATTGTTCTAGGAATTTATCCATTTCTTCTAGGTTGTTGAATTTAGTGGCATAAAGTTTTTCATAGTATTCTACAATAATTCTTTGTATATCTACGGTGTCCGTGGTGATTTCTCCTCTTTCATTTTGGATTTTGTTTATATGAGTTCTTTCTCTTTTTTCCTTGGTAAGTCTTGCCAAGGGTTTGTCAATTTTGTTGATCTTTTCAAAGAACCAGCTCCTTGTTCTATTAATTTTTTCTATAGTTTTTCTGTTCTCTAATTCATTTATTTCTGCTCTGATTTTTATTATCTCCTTTCTTCGGCTGGTTTTGGGTTGTCTTTGTTCTTCTTTTTCTAGTTCCTTAAGGTGGGAAGTTAAGTGGTTCACTTGGGCTCTCTCTTGTTTGTTCATATATGCCTGAAGTGATATGAACTTCCCTCTTATCACTGCTTTTGCTGCATCCCATAGATTCTGATATGTCGTATTTTCATTTTCATTAATCTGTATATATCTTTTGATTTCTGTACTTATTTCGTCTTTGACCCATTCATTTTTTAAAAGTATGTTGTTTAGTTTCCACATTTTTGTGGGATTTTTTCCCTCTTTTTTGCAGTTGCATTCTAGTTTCAAGGGTTTATGATCAGAAAATATGCTCGGTACAACTTCGATTTTTCTGAATTTGCTGATGTTGTTTTTTTGGCCCAACATATGGTCAATTCTTGAGAAGGATCCATGTACACTGGAGTAAAATGTATACTCAGTCACTTTGGGATGAAATGTCCTGTAGATGTCTATCATATCCAGGTGCTCTAGTGTTTTGTTTAAGGCCACTATATCTTTGTTGATTCTCTGTTTGGATGACCGATCTAGAGCCATCAGCGGTGTATTGAGGTCTCCAAGTATGATTGTATTTTTGTCAGTTTTTGTTTTAAGGTCAGTAAGTAGCTGTCTTATATATTTTGGTGCTCCTTGGTTTGGTGCATATATATTAAGAATTGTTATGTCTTCTTAATTCAGTGTCCCATTAGCCATTATGAAGTGTTCATTTTTGTCTCTGAGTACTTTTGCTATCTTCTAGTCAGCATTATCAGATATGAATATTGCTACGCCTGCTTTTTTTTTGGATGTTATTTTCTTGGAGTATTGTTTTCCAGCCTTTCACTTTGAATTTGTTTTTATCTTTTTTACTTAGATGAGTTTCCTGTAGGCAGCATACTGTTGGATTTTCTTTTTTAATCCATTCTGCTACTCTGTGCCTTTTTATTGGTGAGTTTAATCCATTTACATTTAGTGTAATTGTTGACACTTGTGAGTTCCCTATTGCCATTTTATATCTTGCTTTCTGTTAGTTTTGTGTCTTGTTTGATCCTTCTCTTTCATTTTTCTATCTTTTGTTTTTATATGGTTGTATTCCATACATATTTCCTCTGTTGCTTTTTTTTCTCATGTGCTTCTGTGGTGGTTTTTTCAATGGTGGTTACCTTTAAGTAATGAAAAAGGTTCCTACCCTGTTCATTGTAGAGCACTATTTTGTGAGTACTTTTGCACTCCATCATCCTTTGCTACTGTTAATCTCCATCCTCTCCCCCCCTTTCTTTTTTGTTGTTGTCACAGTTTAAATTTGGTTTTATTGTGTTCTTCTTGGAGCTTTTACTTGTGGCTTTGTTTTTTTTTTTTGTCCTTTGTATCTGATTGGAGAACCCCCTTTAGTAATTCCTGGAGTGGGGATTTTCTGATGATAAATTCCTTCATCTTTTCTGTATCTGTGAATGTTTTTATTTCTCCTTCATAATTGAAGGATAGCTTTGATGGGTATAGTATTCGTGGCTGAAAGTTCCTCTCTTTCAGGACTTTAAATATTGGGGTCCACTCTCTTTTAGCTTGTAGAGTTTCTGCTGAGAAATCTGATGATAATCTAATGGGCCTTCCTTTATATGTTGTATTTTTCTTTTCCCTGGCTGCCTTGAGAATTTTTTCTTTGCTGTTGGTTTGTGCCATTTTCTTTATGATGTGCCTTGGAGTAGGTTTGTTCGGGTTAAGAAAACTCAGAGTTCTGTTTGCTTCTTGAATTTGAGGTTTTAGTTCTTTCCACAGGCTTGGGAAGTTCTCATCTATTATTTGTTTGAGTAAGTTCTCCATTCCATTTTCTCTCTCTTCTCCCTCTGGTATACCTCTTATTCTTATGTTATTCTTTTTGATGGAGTCAGATAATTCTTGTAGGGCTATCTCATTTTTTTAAAATTTTTGAGTCTCTTTCTTTTTCTCTCTGTTGTGCCTCAAGTTGCTTGACTTCTATTTCACTAATCCTCTCTTCTATCTGGCCTGTTCTATTAGCTAAGCTTGTTATCTTGTTTTTCAGCTCGTGAATTGAGTTTTTCATCTCTGTTTGATTTGTTTTTATAGTTTCAATTTCCTTGGAAATATATTCTTTGTGTTCATTGAGTTGTTTCCTGAGCTCCCTAAATTGCCTTTCTGTGTTTTCTTGTATATCTCAGAGGATTTTTACGATTTCTATCTTGAATTCTCTGTCATTTACCTCCAAGATTTCCAATATATTAAATTTTTTCTCCATAGATTTTTTCTCATCTAGCTGTGTTACCTCTCTTTCTATTGTATCCATGATATTTGATTTTCTCTTCCTTAATGGCATCTGAGGGTGGTTTTGTTGATAATATTAATGAGATTTAATAAAGAATAAAAACTTAATAAAATAAAAAATTGAAAAGAGTTGTTTTTAAAAAAAATTAATAATTAAATAAAGAAAAATAAAATACAATAAAAATATTTTAAAAAGGTAATTATTCCCCCCCTCCTTTTTTCCTCTCCTCTCCTCTCCCCTCTTTCTTTAAAAAATCTTGTGGTGGACTGTGAATTATATTGTATTAAATAGAACAAACAATGCCTATAATGGAGAGCCTGAATTGGGGAAAAGTAATAAAGGGACAAAAAAAGAAAAAAGAAAAAAGGAGGAGGTATGGACCTACAAAAAGCAAATTTGGAAAAAATTTGCGTCAAGAATAAAATGATTTGCTTTTAAGTGTTGGTTGAGTAAGAGTTATGATGAGAGGAATAGAGGGAAACAAGAAAAAGGGGGGAAAAATTAAAAAATTCCTATTGTATTTAGTGGAACAAGAACTAGATAAAATGGAGAGCCAGGGATGGGAGTTAAAAAGGTGAAGTAAAAACCCCCCAAAAGGCCACAAACATAAGTTTGAGTCCCAGATAAGATAATTTGTTCGTTATTGAGGTTTGAATGAGAGGAGATGTAAAGGAGAAAGGAAGAAACTAATATAGAGGGAGAAAAGAGAGAGAGAGAGAAAAAAAGAGGGAATCACTAAAAGAAGAAAAAAGAAAAAAGAGGAGAGAGAGAGAGAGAGAGAGAGAGAGAGAGAGAGAGAGTTAAGGGTTTTGGAGTGCAACCCTCATAGAGAGAAAGGAAGAGGAAAGAAAAGATAATGGGAGATGTAACACTTATGGGTAGTGTAGTTCAAGGAGAGGAGAGAGTGAGACCGGCAGAGAGTTAATCAACCAAATTGGAGGAGGAAAAAAAAAGAATGAAGATAAGAGAAACAAACAAACAAATATAATAAAATGGGATAAGCTATAAAGTCTGCGGATTATTCTTGATTTTGAGAGGTTATCTTCTTGCTTTTTGTTTTCTTTCCCTCTTCCTGTTTGGTGACTCTTTACCCCGGGTCCTGCCCCTTTGGCATGCTCAGGTAGAGGTTTGCAGTTGATAAGTCTCTATGGCGATGTCATATGCTTTAGTCTTGTTGGCAGTCAAGACTCATTAGCATTTATTGGCTCTGCCAGTGAGAGAGTTCATGTTCCTGGAGCCTTTCTCCTAGTCCTTCCTTCCTCAAGTAGTAGCCTGATAATCCAGCTATAGGGTTGCTACTGCCTCTGCCTGGATAGTAAGAGGCTCAAAGAGCTGGCAACTCCCCACTCTATTCCTACTCAGCATAGGGTTCTGAGTAAGGCTCAGTCAGTCAGAGCTGCTAGCATAATCAGGCGGGCTTCCACCCACTCAAAGACCTCTGGCTCTGCCCCTCTGTCCGGTAACACGGGCGGGCGCCCACTCCTGGGGCGCTTGGAGGAAACTCTCGCTCACTATCTGCGCGTGCAGACCAGGATATCAGGCTGGCAGTCTCACACTCTAAGTGAAACCCCCACCCGCATGGAAAAGTTCCAGCATTGGAATTGGCTCTTGCTTCGTCCCCATGAATGGCTTTTTCAAGGCGCTGGGGCAGCCTGAGATTCCACTTTTGGCCCACACAAAGGCCCCTGACGCTGCTCCTCGGTGGGATAACACAGGTGCACACTGCCGAGGCACTCGGAGGAATCTCTCGCTCACTATCTGCATGCACAGACCAGGATATCAGGCCGGTCACCTCACCCTCTGAGTGAAACCCCCACGGCACGGAAAAGTTCCAGTGTTGGAATTGGCTCTCACTCCGTCCCCGTGCGTGGCTTTTTCAAGGCACTGGGGCAGTCCGGAGATTCTGCTTTCAGCCCAGACAAAGGCCTCTGACTCTGCCTCTCTGTGGGATAACATGGGCACCCACTCCCGGGGCTTTGGAAGGAATCTCTCGCCCACTATCTGCGCGCGCAAACCAGGAGATCGGTGAAAATGGCTGGCCCACTTGTCTTTCTTTGTCTGGGTTTGGCACGAGTGTTCACTTGTATTGCCTGGGTTGCCACAGAAACAGTTTTTCCTCGGCTTGGATCTCCGTGCCACAGCCTGGTTCGGCCGTTTGTGACGCGGCCTGGATCTATTCACCCCCTTTTCCCGCCTTAGTTTCTATATTCTCAGTTCCCAGTGAAAGCCACCCTGTTTAGGTTAGTGAGAAAGTCGGAGCATTTCTTACTCCCTATTTCCTTTGGGGTTTGGTTATATATTTAGCCAATTTTTCACTCGACCATACCTTAGGGTGTATTGTGAAACATCTGGAGGCTCCAAGGATAGGTTTTTCTGTTTCTGGTTGAAGATCTTGTTGAGTTTTGGGGGAGATTTATCAGTATCGCTTCCTACCCCGCCATTACTCTGACGTCATCTCCTACGTAGACTTTAGACTTTCACTTTTAAGTTTTCTCGTCTATCTATTTCCATGTTGATTAGTCTATAGATAATACATCCACACAGCAAATGTTTATTGAGTGCCTACAGTGTGCCAGGCAGTAATTTAGGTTTCTTTTACTGAAAGTGAATAAACCGAACATCACTGCCCTTCTGGAGTTCATAGTGCTTTAATCGGAGTTGGGATGCTAATTGTAGTGAGCACTGTGTCTCTGTTGGCAATTTCCCAGCATTTAGACATTGCAAAACCAACTTTAAAAAAATCTTAGCTGTTTCCTTTCTAGATATTTGTAATATTTTTACAGACGATAAATAATGATTATGATGTTTCTCTCCTGTAAATCCTGATTAAAATATGCCTTCTGCAAAAACAGAGCCCTTTGTAAATTAGAATAGAATACTGTTTATGTAGCATATGGACTATCTGCCTTCTGGGGAAAAAAATTTTCCAGAAGGCTATGATTGTTTCTTTTATCCTACTAGCCATGTAGCCCTCCCCATTAGCCAACAACTGGAATTAAACTTAGTACTTTGTGGCTTTACTGGGTTGAGTTGTTTGTTTTTTTGTTCACTGAAATATTGGTTATACCATCAGCTTTTGTAACCAATGGAATATTATTTACTTTATCTTCTTTGGCTGTAGTCACCTAGCTTGTTTTGAGATAATAAACTACTTTTTACTTTTCACCGTTTTCCAAGAAGACTTATGCTGTATAATATGAAAACTGTATTCAAAGTGTTAATGTAATTTTCATTTTTGAACATCAGTTACACATTATGACCTACATAAAAATGCATTTTATTTACATGAAATTTTTAGCATAGTCTTACAAATTTTAAAATTAACTTGAAAAAAGATTATGCTATTTTTCAGTAGAATTGATTAAATACTTGTTTTACATGTAAGCTTTATATGATGTATTTTTTTAATCTAGAAAACAATTAAATGATAATATTTCTTTTAGGACATATCTTCAGTTTTGTTAATTAAAATATAGTAAGGTTGACTATATTAACAAGTAGATCCAAGCAACGTATTAGAAAACTAAATCTTTTTCTTGAATATTGAGAAGTTTCTAGAAATACACACATACATACATAATACATACAATGAAACCAAACCATCTAGCAATTGTTCATTTTGTCTAATGTAGTTCCTGAATGAAGACAGGTCAAACTCTTTCGGAATGTCAGTGATGCTCTCTGACCATATTAAACCTTAAATAAACTTGTAATCCAATTTAAAAGGCTAAATGATATTAGAAAAGGGAATGCTTGTGAATGTGAACAGCATAGAGATTCTTTTATCCAGGATTTTTTTTCCTCTGTCCTGGCTTATACTGGATGCTACCCATTTGTATAAACACATACGATGTTGTTCAGCACACTGTGATGTCATTCCTTACATGTTCCTCATTATACTGCATACTCCATGAGAACATCATGGCTTTATCTCAGAGTCTGGTCAGTGCCAGGCATAGTTAGCAACCAATCATTACACGTGCATGTGTAACCATGTGTAAGAAAACTCTAATTAGCTTCTCTTTCTCTGGTTTTGCCTTTTGCAATTGCTCTTGTTTTCTTTCACTGGCTTAAGTTGTTGTTTCTATAGAAATTTTAAATATATAATTAACTAATCATTTGGTTCTTAAGTAGTAATTTGGTATATAATTAAATGATCTTATGATCACTGTGTTCAGTAATCTGACTTTCTTGAAGTTTAAGTTATTAAAATAATATGCACTTATTTAAATAAAAACTGTATGTTACAGTGGTGAAATGTTCTTTGTTTATATTTATAATGAGTGTCTTGCAACTTTTTTTTGTATTTAAATTTGACCTGTATTCAAGAAATATATGAACTGTGTTTAAAAATATCAAATGAAACAAATGCTTATTAACAATGAAAAATAGCAATTCTCTGCCTTGTGTCTTCCCACACCCAGTCTAGCTGCACACAGTCTAGCTTTTGGTATTTACAGCCAAAATATTAAATGATTTACTTATTGCTATTTCTTGATTTATCAATTTTGAGTAATAAGGCCTGACCTGTGGTGGCGCAGTGGATAAAGCGTCAACCTGGAAATGCTGAGGTTGCCGGTTCAAAACCCTGGGCTTGCCTGGTCAAGGCACATATGGGAGTTGATGCTTCCTGCTCCTCCCCCCTTCTCTCTCTCTCTTTCTCTCTTTCTCTCTCTCCCCTCTCTATAATGAATAAATAAAATCTTTAAAAAAAAAAATTTTGAGTAATAAAAATAGGAGCGAAAGGCAAGTAAATAAAATCTTGAAATAAAATCTAAGCTATTGTAAACAACAATAGAATTCTGCACAGGTTGTTTTGGTCCACAAAGATCACATAGAAATATTAGGTCTTTCATATTGCTTTTAATAATAACCATATTGCTGAAGCTTCCGTTAGCAGTTATTAAGCTGGTGCTAACTCATCTTTCTGTATTCTTAACAACACGGATGGAATTCAGTGTTTAAATTAATGCTAGCCTGATGACATAAAGTGGTATCTCACTGGTTTCTTAATTTGCATCTTTTTGACAACTACTGATTTTGAGCATTTTAAACTGTATTTGATATTTATTCTGGCTTCTCCTACTGAGACACTGTCTTTTAGATTTTTGCTCACTTTTCTATTAGTTTCCTCAGAGTATATTATCTAAATTTAATTCCTTGTTCATTTTAGGTAATTCCTGTTTTTCTATAAAACTTATCTGTGGTATCCTTTACTGAAATTTTTTTTTCCTTTACTGAAAATTTATCATTTTTATTTAACCAAATTCACCAGTTTTATGCTTTATTATTTATATTTTTAAGTCTTATTTCAGAATTGTATTTTACTTTTAAATCTCAAAATTAGCTAATTTTAAATTATCTCTGAAAAGATAACTTTCACATTTAAAACTCGTTAATCTCAGCCCTGGCCTGTTAGCTCAGCGGTAGAGCATCAGCCCAGTGTGTGGAAGTCCCTGGTTCAATTCCCAGCCAGGGCACACAGGAAAAGCACCCATCTGCTTCTCCACCCCTCCCCCTCTCCTTTCTGTCTGTCTCTCTCTTCCCCTCCCGCAGCCAAGGCTCCACTGGAGCAAAGTTGGCCCGGGTGCTGAGGATGGCTCCCTGGCCTCCGCCTCAGGCACTAGAATGACTCCAGTTGCAATGGAGCAATGCCCCTATGGGTAGAGCATTGCCCCCTGGTCGGCATGCTGGGTGGATCTTGGTCAGGCTCATGCAGGAGTCTGTCTCTCTGCCTCCTTGCTTCTCACTTCAAAAAAATACAAAAGACCAAAACCAAACAAAACAAAACTCAATTTCATTGGAATTAAATTTTATAATGAGCTAGGTTTAAATTTTTTGTCATAATTGAAGGCATTTTTTTTCTTTATGCAATGAGTCAACACTAACCTTTTCTTTTACTTTGTGATATTACCTTTATTACACATAAATCTCTTACTAGTGTGTTGGTTTATTTCAAACCTCTATATTCCTGCTAACTGCTAAACAAAGATGGCATCTGCTATCGTTCATCTCTTCAATGTCTATGGCAGACCTTGCTAACTGAACACAGTATTCGTTCCAGCTGCAGATTCAGATTTATCTCCATACTGCTTTCCTTGTAGTTACTACCAGTCATCAATGTTGGTGTGTGAATGAAAACCCATTTACTATCTGTACACTACTAACGCCTATAATTTGGGGGGCCTTCAGAATGCTTAGTTTAGCTTAAGAAAGGTCTGAGCTGAATCTTTCAAATTAAAGAAGGAAGAGGCTAGAAAAACGAGTGGTTAAATAGTAAATGGATCTGGAAATTTCAAATTCAGATAAGTATTAAGGTAATAATGTTTACATTATGATTATAAGGTGAAAATGTTTACTACCAATTTGTAAATTGTGTAAAGGGCTACAAAGCACATTAAGTATGTATTAAAGAAGCAATTGAAATCAGTCATGTTTTCAGTTGGGAAATTTGAGACAAATAATTTTATTGTATATATTTATATTTTAAAATTTTTTACTAAATTTATTGAGGTGACATTGGTTCATAAGATCATATAGATTTCAGGCACACATTTCTATGATACATCATCTGTATATTGCTTTGTGTGTCTACCACCTAAAATCAAATCATGTTCCATCACCATACATTTAAAATTTAATCACCAAAAATTTATACCTTACAAATCAATGTAAGAGTAGGAAATAAAATATGCACCTCTTGGAAATGCATTGCATGCTGTCTTTGTGATCTTTGTTTTGTATCAAACAATGGATTTAAAGTTCTCCAAACTAAGTTGTAGAAAAGCATTTCACACGTGCTTGAAGATTCATAAAGCAATGAACTATTACCTTTATTTGAGGTTAAATATATTTTGTTCTATGAAGTCATTGAACTAATTGTGACATAAATTAGAAGTTAACTTTCAAAGCAGTAACAATTATTTGTCTCTATTAACAGGGCTACTCTAATGTGATGCTGAGATTGAACTTACCCAGGACTTGTTATCAAGGTTAACCTCAAAGTCTTGTGGAAGATCTGGAAGAAATAGGTAAGTGGCCTTTTGTTAATAATTCTCTCTTGTTCATTGTGCTGATTTCTGTTTTTCTAATGTTTATTTTATTTTAGTTTTTAATTAAATATTATTTTTACCCAAGATTTTTAAAAAGCTACCATTGAACCATAGAGACATGTCAAGAATGGCAATTGGAATGTTACCGCCGTCTCTCTTCTTGGGCTTCCCATGTCCCTTCTTATTGTGCTCGCTCTTCCTATTAAACTTGGTCTCATGTTTTCTGAAAATTAACATAAAATTGAAGGAGATGATTTGGTTTGAAATATTGAAATTATTCAGCAAGAAAAGCCTGTGGGGTATTTTCTGTTACCGTTATGTTGGCCTTTTATTCTGATGCTTTAGTGTTATTTTAAGATTCAGTTGATATTGAGGTTTTGAGGGCATTTTGAAATATCAGAGAAGAAAGAGAATAACATACTTACAATATTTTTTCTTGAAAGTTTGATATTTCTCATAAACTTTTGAGACCCAGCAAATCAGCTATTTAGAAAGCATTTGTTTTCTTTTTTAGTTAAATTTATTAGAATGACAATGGTTAATAAAATTATATAGGTTTCAAGTGTACATTTTTATGGTACATGATCTGTATACTGCATGGTGTCCCTGCCACCCAGTCAAATCTTCTATTACCATATATTTGACCCTTTTATCCTTTAACACCTCCCAACCTCCTTCCCTCTGTGTAAAGCCAGTAACTGCCGGCACCATCACAGCCACCTGGCCAACGCAGGTTCAGGTTTGATTCGGATAGGTCATAAAGAAGCAATTGATTCAAAAGCTGGTGTCCATTTTCCTTTATTCTAGACTCGCATTTGGCAAGTGAGTAAACACAAACACACTGGGCTCTGAAACCCACTTATTCAGTGCTCACAAAGCTACTGACACATCCGAGTTTTCCTAGAATCAAAAAGGCTTCCACCTCACCAGTCTTATTCACCTCTATTCCCCATCTCCTTCTTCTCCATGAACTGGCTTCTCCTTCCCCTATTCTACCATTTTGACTGCCTTCTCCACGTGGCTTCGCTGCCCTACTACCATATGGGCTTCTCCTCTCTACAAGAATGTGGCCACTCTCCCCAAAATGGCCTCCTAACTCCACCTTTTAAAACCTTTTGGCATGAAAGTCCCTCCTCCAGCACACATTAGCATAACCAAGCCTCTTCTCAAGCAAGAAGGGCATTAATATTATCACCTGGGTGATGAGCAGTTCCATCTTTAACAAAAAGAGTGAACAAATCCAGAAAATACAGATTTTGCAACTCATTTGCCTGACACTCTGGTAGCCATCACACTGTTGTGTGTCCATGAGTTATTGTTTGTTATTTTTTTTTAATATGCACGTCTTTAAATCTAATGATAGTTTCCTCTGGTAACTGTATCAATTTAGAAAATTTTAAATCCACTGTTTGGTCCAAAGCAAGGACTACAGAGGCAGCGTGAGATGTATTTCCATGAGATGCATATTTTATTTCCCATTCTTACTCAATATATACGATTTCTATAAAATTAGTTCTTTCATATCATTATTGTACCATGGTATCAAACACACAGTATGTCACAGGTGGTTAAATTAGTAATAATATAATTATAAAAAGAAAACAAAAAAAATTTTACATGAGGAAAATCTCTCCCTATATTTTACCCATCAAAACAAGGAAACCATGGTGTCTTGGCTTTCTCAGAATTTTTTTTTTTTGCCTACCCCACTCAAGAATTCTTTAATGTGAGTACGCCATCAGTGTAAGACAGGCCTCAGGACCTTTACTCTGTTATCCACACTGTTCAACCTTTTTCTTTAACTTCCTCCAAATAGAGGCTCTATATCTTCCCTTAAAGATTTTTGTCAATGAGCTTGAATTCTATAGTCAAGTATTTCTCAGGTAGTTTACCTACTATTTTGTCTGTGCACTTTTACTTGTTTTGTACCAACTTTATCATTTTGCCTTATATGCAAACAAAATGATTCCATTATTATTTAGCATTTAATATTTTTCCAATGTTTTGAGATTTCTTACTTCCTTTTATTCTTTTATTTAAACTGATTATCTTTACTGTGGCATTGCTTATGATGTAAGTAAAGCTGATATCATAATTCTTTGTTTAATATGTGGAGAGACTAAAAGACAAAAAAAAATTAAATGATTTTTTTTCCCAGTGAGAGAAGGGGAGATAGAGAGATAGACACTCGCATGTGCCCCAAGCAGGATCCACCCAGCATCCCCCACCTGAGGCTGATGCTCTGCCCATCTTTGGCCATGCTTGCAACCAAGCTATTTATAGTGCCTGAGGTAGAGGCTCTACAGAGCCAACCTTAGTGCTTGGCACAATGTGCTCAAACTAATTGAGCCATGACTATAAAGGGGAAAAGAGAGAGAGAATGGGAGAGAAGGGTGAGGGGTGAAGAAGCAGAGTTATCACTTCTCCTGTGTGCCCTGTTGGAACTCAAACCCAGGACATCCAGATACCGGGCCAACACTCTACCACAGAGTCAATCAGTTAGGGCCTAAAATTAATTGACTTGAAAAAGTATTGCTTGTTATGATTTTACAGCTAATAATAAACAACTAGGTATTATTAGAACCCATATCTGCCAACACTCAATTGTTTTTTTCTGGGCTATGTACATAATTTATGCTTACTATAGACAATGGCTAGTGATATAATCCATCTGTGTAAGGCTTTTAAATATTTAAATTTTTATTTTGGAAGTAATAGGACATTTGCTTTAATTATAGCAGGAGGATTTAGATTTATTAGCTGGAGATGCCTGGCAATGAACATCATGGAACTATGAGAGAAACAATTTTAAGAAAATATAGTAAATGAGTTTTAGAAATAAAATACTCTTCTTCCCAGAAGGGAACATAATTGTGTTTGAAGTTAGTCCTCAAAACTATTTCTGGAACTTGTTAATTAGACTTCTTCTTCTCAGATGCTTATAGTAGCAGTGTTTTATATTTTAAATGAAGACCAACCACATAATGGTGTAAATAATGCATAGACATTATGCCAATGTTCATCTTAATAGAAATGTATATTCTAGAAAAGTGTTTTTTCTTGGAAACAGAATTATGAAGCCTAGAACTGGAGGTATTATACTGAGAAGAATAAAATGATGTTGAGAGCAAGGGTTTGGGGGTCAGGTGGATATGGGTTTGCATTTCTGCAGCCAATTCTTAGCTTTTTTAAATGAACTTTGCTTCATTTTCTTAAATCTTTTTCCTCAGTTTTTAAACAGTACAATGAGGGACAAATACACTGATTTTGGGTTATTGAAGAAATTTAGCACATGCTATGTAGCTGTTTTCAAGAAATATTCGTGTTCTTTTTCCCTTTCCACTTCTCTTTTTCCTTCCCCCCAAATCCTCAAAGGGAATACTTGGTGAACTCTTTCTATTTTCAAACAACTTGTTTGGTGGTTAAATAACCTGACCTAAGTTATAAATCTAAAATGTGAGCTAGAATGCTTCATAAAACTTACAACTGAGAGTGTTTGTATACATGGGTAAATGGGTAGTTGAGTGAGTTTGTGTGTGTTTTACTTCACGATATTTGCAATTATTTTCAATTTCCTTTGTAAGAGTATTAAATGCAAATAAAATTCTTATTTTAGTTATTTTAATGGAGTCAAAATAAACTTAATTCACTACTTATAGAAAATTGCTGTTTCATAAATTATTAAAATTATACATCATACATGATGAAATATTTGCTCTGATTTTCAAGTAACTATAAAGTAAATGGACTGTACAGGAAGCTGATTTGGCTGAGTGGGAGCTTGGTCAGTGAGTCAGGTACATTGTGTGCTGACATTCTTGGAAAAAAGAAGCAGAGTAAACAAGGCTAGAAAGAGAGAGGCTATGGGTTGTAGCTGTTGAGAATGCAATTGAAAATCAGATTGGTTAGAACTGAGTTATGGTCCCAAAACAAAAATACCATATGTGAACCTTGGGTAAATCATTTCAATACTCTAACCCTTCATTTCTGAATCTAGAAAACAGAGATAATAATACATCTTATATAGAGTTGATTTGGGAATTAAATGTATAAAGGCATAATAAGCTTTTTTTTTTAAGTTTGTTGTTTTGTTCTTTATTATATTAGTTTCAAAGGTTGATTGTAATATCCAGACCACCTGGTGAATATCCTGTATAACATTCTACTTTGGTCCATGAAACGGTAAAAATGAGTTCATTCTGTAAATGTGATTGCTCTCTGTGTTTGGTTAGGGCGTGTGCTACTTCTCTACTGCTGTGTAACATATTGCATACTTAAAGGCTTAAAACAATATAGTTATTATCTCATAGTTTCCAATGGGAAGGAGAAAATGCATGACTTAGCTCAGGTCTTACAAGGCTGCAATCAGATACTGACCAGGCTGCCTTTTTGTTCACCTTCCAAAATCACTAGGTTTAGGCAGAATTTAGTTCATTGCAGTTGTAGGACTGCAGTCTTCAGCTCCTGGAGGCATTTAGGTCTCCTGTCCACATGCCGTCTTTGTGTGCAGCCACCTCCTCAGGTCACATCATAATAGCTCTGTTCTACAGCCAGCAGGGAGTCTCCACCGTTTGCTAGCAAGGTGGAGGCATGCATGTGCATATGCATATATGTATGACTATACATATAAAACACATACGTATTTCCCCATGTATAAGACTCACTCTTTTCGGATAAAATTAGAATCTAAAAACTGGGTTTGTCTTGTATAGCAGTTGTAGATTTTTTTTTTACTTGTATTTCCTGCTTTTTTGCTTTTGTATTTGCGCTCATTGTTGAAGACAGTGAGTCGTCATCAGACACAGATGAAGACAAGCTAATGGATGGGAGTTTTGACAGTGATGAGGAGTCATATGAATTTTATGATGAGCAAAACTTGAGTTCAATAATTTTATGTAATACATTTTTTCAAATTTCGGGCCCCAAAATTAAGGTGCATCTTATACATGAGGATATACGGTATATATGTATTAACATAATCATCGAAGTGACATCCCATAACTTTTGTCATATTGTACTGGTTAGAGGCAAGTCACAGCCCTGCCTAGAAAAAGGGAGGCAACTATGCAGGGTGTGAACATTGGCGCCTGACCTGTGGTGGCGCAGTGGGTAAAGCAGTCAAGCTGGAACCCTGAGGTCACCAGTTCAAAACTCTGGGCTTGCCTGGTCAAGGCACATAGGGGAAACAACTACTACTACGAGTCGATACTTCCCACTTCTTCCCCCTCTTTCTCTCTGTATCTCTAAAAAAATCAGAAACAAACAAAAAAACACATTGGGGCCACCCTAGGGTCTGTCTGCCACAGCCTTTTAAATTTATTGATTTAAAATTTGTTTATTATAGATATTATTTTAGAATTTTACAATTACTTAATATTTAATAAAGAGGGTTATGGTCACAAATTCCAAAATTTTATTCTCAGTTGGACTTATAGTATAACTCCCAGCAGGCTATTATCTCTGCCAAATATGTATCCATTATTTCAAGCTGGCTCACCACCAGCCTAAATACAACCTAACCTAACACTTTCCAGAATCTGACCTAAATACCCAACTGTTTGCCCATTATTCTGATGTGTATACTCTGACCCACATGCCTTACACTTGCCTACGCCTTTGCCGGTGTGCATCCTACTGTTTCTTTCCAGCCTCCATTTCTTCTGAAGTGCATTTACATCTCCATCACTTCCATTACATTTTTCCCGTTTCTTTCCTCCTTTTTAGCCTCCTTCAGCTCAAGACTTTTATTACAATAGCCTGATATCTGTATTATCCATATCTTTCATATAACAATATCTTAAGAAATATTCACTAAATATAAAAGCACCTCCTTGATTTAGAACAGTGGTCAGTTTGAGAGTCATATTTCCAGGGACGTTCTTCATAGATTATTCACACTTATATTGACTCAGTAATCTGAAGTCCCTCAAATAACCTCTTAATTACCTTTAAGAATTCATGACCACTTACACATTTGGAACTGATGGCACATGGGGAAAACATGACTAAATGGAGTCCAGAGGGTGGGTTGTGCTAGGCAACCTCAGTCTAAGGGTTCTTAATGATCCCTGTCTCTTGGTTTTATACCATTTTTCCCCCTTCCATATTTACTGAAGTTCGTCTGTGTGGCCTATAAAATGTGCCACATATGATGCTTTTCAGATTAGTTTATAGAAGATATTAAGACATCTGTTTTGGGTGTTCTTTCTCTCTCATTTCCCTCTTCCCTTCACTCTGTTTCTCTGTCTTATGACTAGCTCTGGGGGAGGTGAGCTGCCATGTCGTGGTCCATGGTGAGGAACTAAGTCCTCAGACAGGTGAGCAATAACAGACCACTTTCTGAGAAACCCTATGTTTAAATCACCCAGCTGAACCACTCTGATTCCTGGTCCTCAGAAGAAACTGTATAAGATACTACTTTTTGTTCTAAGCTGTTAACTTCACATGTAACTTGTTATGTAGCAATAGATAATTAATACAGTATGAAATACCTTACCCCTAAAATTATTTCCACTAATTTCATTACCGTCCTTGGCTTTTTGTGTGGGAATACAAGGATTAATAGTGTACTTAATTTATTTATGGTCTGTAAGTAAATGTATGGGATAGACATACATATTTATAAGATAGTAAGCCAAGTGAGAAGCACATGTGAAATGTTTAGATTTCACCTGGAATACTGATTTTATAATATATAGAGGCCACTTTTAATCTCTTTCTCATTGATCACATCAACATTGGAGAGTAAGTTCACCTGGGACTGGGTAGGTCAGGGTGCGGGTCTGGTACTGGTTCTTTTGTAAATGAGCTGTTTGGAATAGTTATGGACACTCTGACCTTTACAGAGTTGGAGCTTGCAGAATCTAGTCTACTAACCTATCATGCTAGTTTCCTGTTGTTATTTAACTTCTTTACAGAGTTGTAAGAGTAAACTTACATAAAAACACCTAGATATATGGACATACATTTGGGGTGCTCTGCTTTCAAATGTTGAGTTCACTAGAAAATTAATACATTTCATTTCCAGGAAGGAAAACTGAGAAGTATATATCAACAAGTAACAGAGCAATGTTTTTATTTTAAGTTCCATTAGGCTATGTTACAGGCTGCCTTTTTGAAAGGCACTTTTATTCAAGATGATAAGGTCACTCTAACTTATATTTTCCTCCCTCCAATTATTTTGGATGATAAAAATACAAATTATATATTTTATAATTCTTTATATAAACCTTTATAAGGTTTTATATAAGTTTTATATAAAGTTTTATTTTGGATGATAAAAATACAAAATATGTATTTTATAATTCTTTTTTTTTTTTTTTTGTATTTTTCTGAAGCTGGAAACGGGAGAGACAGTCAGACAGACTCCCGCACGCCCACCGGGGGCGACGCCCTCCCCCCGGGGTGCCGCCCTGCCGAGACCAGAGCCACCCCAGCGCCTGGGGCAGAGGCCAAGGAGCCATCCCCAGCGGCCGAGCCATCTCTGCTCCAATGGAGCCTTGGCTGCGGGAGGGGAAGAGAGAGACAGAGAGGAAGGAGGGGGGGGGTGGAGAAGCAAATGGGCGCCTCTCCTATGTGCCCTGGCTGGGAATCGAACTCGGGTCCCCCGCACGCCAGGCTGACGCTCTACTGCTGAGCCAACCGGCCAGGGCCCTATAATTCTTTATATAAACCTTTATAAGGTGTTATATAAAGTGATCTTATAACTATAAGATCACTTCTATCTTACTGTGATGATAGAATCTGGGCAAAAATATAGTTTTATATTAAAAAATATAGTTTTATATTAAAAAATATTATTTCTATCAGAAAAAGAGAGTTCATATTTATAATTAAAATTTTTGGTTTAGAGTGATCCACTAGTAATATTTTTCAACCCATATATAAAACAGCAAAATATAGATTTTTAACTGGTCTTTTTTCAGATCAACTGAGCATTAAATACATTTTTAATAGTTTTATTTGATGGAAAGAGCATCATTATAATAATCATTTTGCAGTCTATATCAAGTATGAACCAACATCACTTATTACCAAGTTTGTGCTTTTGGGAAACATTTTCATGGTATCTAACAGTATTGTAGCACATTTCTTATCATGAATCTTTAATGACATCATTTTCCAACATGAGTTGTTGCTCAAATTTACTGATTGTGTTGTGGTTAAAATCTCATCCAGCAGCTATATTTAAAATGTCATACAAATTTGTAAGGAAAGGTTTACTGAAACTGCTGTTACATTAGTAATGGAATGAAAATGTTATAGAAGAAATGCTATGCAGTTTGAATGTTTTTACTGTTTTTTCCCCTATATGATATCTGAGGGCAATTCAAGTTTTTACCATTATCTGCTGGAGAACAGAGAACTATTATTGTAGGTGTCATGTAAAGTGAAGTTAGAGGCTGAAGCTCCTTTTTAGCTGTCAGCCTTATTAAGGAGCTCCTCTGTGTTGAACCCAGCACCTGGTGTTGCACGAATTGTATGTCTCAGAGCCTGGGGAGAGCTCTCCCTCTCTTCACTGTGGCTTCATTAGGCCCTGCTCACATTGCCACTGCTGCTCTGCCTCATGCAACTGTCCAGCTGTAACTCACAGCACAGTAGGTCTAATATAGATTGACGCCTTTGCCTGAAGACTGATTGAAACTTGTGTCTCAGAGCTGCTAATGCTCACTGAACCATTTTATTGAAGATAAAGTAAATAAAATAGATTGCCATATGAGAATTCTCTGAAATCAAATGGAATAATTTGGCAGATTTAAGGCCATGAAAAAGGCAAAGCAGTGAAACAGACGTGAAGCTTTTTATCTTCAGGATATCCAGATATAAATATTCTTGTTTTTTTCCCAGATTGATACATGTTAAATATAATTCTCAAATGTCATATTTTGATCTTAAAGAATGGATTCTCTGTAAGAAATTAATATGAATAAAAACTTTTGAGACCACAATATTTTGATGATATTTTCCTGTCCTTTTCTGATACTTAAGTGCATGGATCAGTAGCCTCAGTGAATTTAATAAACAACACAAATGAAAGGATTTGCCAAAGTGCACTATAAAACAGTAAGGTTTGAAATATAACAGTAATCCTCAGCTTTCTAAAAGATGCTAGTAATCTTGAATGTTTTATTCATTAACTAAGTGTATGTGTTCACATGAGAACAACCTCTTTTAGAAACTGTCCTGTGATATTTCCACTCTTTGACTACAATGGGATAGGTTTATATAAAGAATTATAAAATATATATTTTGTATTTTTATCATGCAAATAATTTGAGAGAGAAAAATATAAGTTAGAGTGACCTTATCATTTTGGAACCTATGAAATAATGGCAATAGCATATGATATAATGATAGAATATTTAATTTCTAAAATATAATGGTCTCAGCAATTTCATGAAGGTGTATGAAAAATCTGATGGAGAGAAATCAAGATCCCTTATTTGATTGCCTGAGTAGGTGAGATTAAATGAGATTAAAAGTAAATAGTATAGAAGAAAAATCAAAGGATTTGGGTAGAAAAGTGCCTGATCTGTCTAATAAAACATAGTTTTTTTTCAGCCTTATAAAGACTCTTTCGTGTTAATATTTTTTTCTGCAATTTCTCTTATGGTTTCTCCAAATTCAAGATAATCCCTTTTACATGTGCAGTTTGTTTCTAAAATTTGCTAATACATTTCATTCATTTCTTTCTCAGGTAACGATTAGTAATAACTTTTCAGTTGTTTATACTGCTCAAGAAAAATTAGGGGACATTTCAAAATAAATATAAAATGATAAAAAAGAAGCATTTGATTTTTTTTTATTAAACAAGAACATCAGAAAAGCAAATGACAAGTCAGAGAAAGTTGTTGGATTATGCAAATGAGATGTAAATCCCAACTTTTATTTCATGGGTGAAAATGCACTGTACAGAAGGCTGAAAGTACTGGAGTATCTGCACATTCCCTGACCCCCTAATTTTTGTGAGCAGTGTAAATACATTTTTCATTTAAATCTATTTTTTTGTTTCTAAGTACCCAATAGTTTATCATTTCTTACAACTATGAACTATGTCATAATGATTTTAACTAACCTTGTCATCAGTTAGATGCAAAAACATACATTACATTCTTATATGAACAATGAACTATCCTAAAAAAAATACTTTGACACATTTTTTTGCTCAATCAACTAATGTTATAAGTCAGGAACTGCAGAGGGTATTAACTATAGATGTGACCCTTTTCCAACTTAAGGTTCAGTCAGTCTCAGGGTTCATTCAGTATCTCTTGAAAGAGCAGCGATCACATTGGTAAAGACACAGCCATTATAATGTTGTCATACAACACATTATTTACTTGATGGTGTTGATCTTGACTTAAAAAAACTTACTGTACTGTCAGTCATATAAAAGTATAACATACAATTATTTATAGTACATAATAATTGGTAATGATAATAAATGTTATTGGTTTATGTATTTACTATATCATAATTTTATCATTATTTTAGAGTGTACTGTTTGCTGATTTAAAAAGTTTTCTGTAAAAATGTATATCAGGATATGCTAGTAGCAGCCTCATAGATTTCCTATTCACCACTTTCCTAGACTGTATCATTTTCTCTTATGCTTGATTTAATTACGTTGTGTCAGTCATTTATTATGGCTCCTGAGTGTACAACATCCACTGCTAATGTCACCAGTAAGAGACTGCATCCACGGATTAATCTGGAAACAAAATTAAACATTACTAATAACCACAAAGGTGGAAAATCAGTGATAGTTATTGCTTTATTCCACTATAGTTAAGATCTTGAAGAACAAGAACAAAGTGACAAAGCAGTTATATGATCTGATTCATTGAAGCAACAAGACTAACAGAAATTTGGGAAGGGCCATATCATATATATAAAGTAATGTCTGTTGACCTGGATTGAGGGCAAGACACAAAAGCATATCCCTCTCAGCACCATGACAATCACAGCCAAAGCAAAGAGTTTGTTTGCACTGTTGAAAGAAAAGTCTGTTCCTGACTATGATGCTGAATTTACTGCCAGCTCTGGGTGGTTTGAACTATTCAGGAATCGTTATTCATTATATACTGCTCACAGCAACTAGGGGATATTTTATCGCTTCATATTCATTTTGAAATATTCTCTAATTTTTATGAGCAGTATATTATGTGAAAGTGAATGATGAATCTGCAAGTGCTGATGTGAAGGCAGCTGAAGATTTTTATTTTTTATTTTTTAATTTTTTTTTGAGAACTCTAGATAAGCTGATTATGGAGGAAAATTCTTTGGCAGAGCAAATATTCAATATGGGATGAAAACTTCCTGTTCTGGAAACGGGAGCCTAAAATGACTTTCATTAATAAGGAGGCCAACTTACTGCCAGTTTCAGGGCTTTTTAGGATAGGATAAAAGTCTCACTTGGGGGCAGTGTTACAGCTACAATTGAAACACCTTGTGACTTTCAGGCATGTCAATAAGCACACACTTCAAGTGTCCTAGAGGAGCAATAAGAAGTCATGATGACCCAGCTCATCTTCCAAGATGCCCACCTGAATTGCTATGCTGGAGAAATGGGGAAGTACTGTTTGGAGAATAAGTTATCTTTTAAGATTTCACTTATTATTGATAATGTTCCTGCACATCTCCTGTATTTGGTGAGCTTTATACCAATATCAAAACTAGTATTTCCCTCTCCAAATACACTTTTTTTTATCAAATCCATGATTCAAGAAGTTATATAACAACTTTTAAGACCTACTGCTTGAGGAGGACTTACTGCTGCTATTGAGGAAGACACTGAGCCAGCTCTGGAAGGAAGACTATGTGAGTGAGTGTATCAAGAACATTGCTTGGGTGTGGGATGGTGTCACCAAGGAGCGTATGGATGGCGTCTGAAGAAGACATCAGTAGGCTCTTTTATGACTTCAAAGGATTTGCCAAAGGTGAGGAGGTTGCAAATAATCAACAAGGCTGTGCTTGAGGTGGCAAACGACTTTAACCTGGGTGTGGATGAAGATGACACTGAGGAGCTCCTTGAGGTGGTTCCTGAGGAGCTGAATAATGAGTTGTTGGGACTGGAACATCAAAGAATAGATGAAGAAGAAGCAAGACAGAAGGCAAATGGGATGAAGAGAAAGAGAAGAACTTGCAAGGAATTTCATAGTGAAGTTCAGCAGATGCTTTTGCCTACCTCAGCAGGCTTCGTAAAAAGTTTGAAAACATGACTCCCAACACTAAAAGGGTTTTCATGAATAGACAGGAATGTTCATGGTACATTATCTGCTTACAAACATAGCTATGTTTTAAAAGAAAATAAACGAACCACACCAACTTCCATGGAAATATTTCTGAAGAGAGTGACACCTGCTCAGGAAAAGCCTCTGACCTTTGAAGAGGTCTTTGAGGAAAACAGGGGTCCCCAAACTATGGCCCGCGGGCCGCATGCGGCCCCCTGAGGCCATTTATCCGGTGCCCGCCACACTTCTGGAAGGGGCACCTCTTTCATTGGTGGTCAGTGAGAGGAGCATAGTTCCCATTGAAATACTGGTCAGTTTGTTGATTTAAATGTACTTGTTCTTTATTTTAAATATTGTATTTATTTCAGTTTTGTCTTTTTACTTTAAAATAAGATATGTGCAGTGTGCATAGGGATTTTTTCATAGTTTTTTTTATAGTCCGGCCCTCCAACAGTCTGAGGGACAGTGAACTGGCCCCCTGTGAAAAAAGTTTGGGGACCCCTGCAGGAAAAGGTGTCGTTATCAGAGGAGATGGCAGCTCCACATGTGGTGCTGCCCCCAGAGACCTCCCGGTTGAGACGGAATGTGGCTGTGAGGATGGTGGTATCGAGGACCCTGCTTCTGTGTGAACCTAGGCTAATGGGTGTGTTTGTGTCTTAGTTTATAACAAAAAAGTTTAAAGGATTAAAAATAGAAAAAAGCTTATAGAACAAGGATATAAAGAAAGAAAATATTTTTTGTACAGTTGTGTTTGTGTTGTAAGCTAAGTATTATTACAGAAGAGTCTGAGAGTTAAAAAAATAAAGTTTATGAAGAAAAATATTACAGTGAACTAAAGTTAATTTATTATTGAAGAAAGAAAAATACTTTAAAAAATAAATTTAAGGTAGCCCAAGGTACAGTGATTATAAAGTTTATACCAGTGTACAGTAATGTCCTAAGGCTTCATATTCACTCCCCACTCACTCAAATAATTCAACTAGAGCGACTTCCAGTACTGCAGCCCCATTCATGGTAAGCACCCTTTGCAGGTGTACCATTTCTTATGTTTTGATACAAGCTACTTTCCATTGTGTTACAATCAAGTGCAGTAACCTGCTGTACTGAAATGTAGCTGCCAAGCAATAGGCTGCACCATATAGCCCAGTTGTGTAACCCATCCAGGTTTCTGTGTGATCTGTGATGCTTGCACAGCGAATGACAAAATTGCCTAACAATGCACTTCTTATAACATATCTTTGCCATTAAGTGACATATGACTGTAATTTTATGTTCTTAGTGTTCTAGTGCTCTCATATTTTATATTTATTTTTCTTCATTGTATATTCCAAATATTTTTCTCAAATATTAAAGAGAAATTCCTCTACCCAGAATTATATCTTATTTACCCTGGACTCCTTTGAGATTTTGGTTTTCAGTGTGGATTTGCCTTCAGAAAATTGTGTTAAAAGTTTTCTTGAAATGAGGAGAACATGACGCCCAGGCTGTGAGGTGAGGAGCATGTGACGCTGAGGCTCTGAGGAGCCCCAGTTCCTCTAACAGTATATTCTAGATGTTCAGCAACGTGGTAAACTGCAGATAAGAGGAACTTGTAGGAAAAGAGATGCATTTAGTATGTCAGCTCCTGAACTCATCCATATTTTCTTTATACTCTACCTTTCCTCTGGTCATCCCTTATTCCTGCTTTGCCCTAAATATACATTATGTGTACTTTTTAAAATATTTTATTGTCTTTTTATATTACTAGTTTTGGAATAGTGTGTGTTCTTTTGGCCTTAGTGTCTGCTCTCTCAGACAGTATTGCACCCTGGCTCCCACCTGGTGGTGGCCGCGGTGGTGGCAGTGGTGATGATGATGATGGTGAAGATGGTCATATCTGACATTTATTTAGTCCTGGGTACTCTTCTTAAGTGATTAACCAACAGTAATTTGTTTAATACTCACAATATAGTAGTTAGATACTTATGAGGTTGAGACCATTATTGTCTCCATTTTCAGGGAGAGTGAGGCCCAGGATGGTTCAATCTTTTGCCCAGTGTGTGTTCTACAGGTCATGTGTGGCAGAGCTCAGATCAGATCTAAGGCAGACTAGGGCCAAAGCCCTCCATTGCTGGATGCCCAGGACTACTAAACAACCTACCTTCGGTGTATATTAATCATATAAAGGGTTGATGGTGCCATTTATCACATTAAAGGTTTGGAATCTACAATATTTATTATTAATGTGTTAATATATTTATCAAAATAAATTATCTTTCTTTTTTCAATTGAAAAAACATGGACTAAAGTATGAAAATGTTAGTAAGTAGGACTACCCTAAACCTGTTGAAGCAATTGGTTAGAGGCCCTGGGCCTTCCAGACAAACACCTGCGCCCTTCTTCAGTTGTCCAGCGTGCTGGAGATGCTACCCAGAGCTGATGGACCATGTGGCCGGACAAAGCCAGCGTGGAGGATGACATCCACAGAAGAACCACCCAAAAACGATCAGGAGGCGGGGCCATCACCAGCACCTGACACTGTAATGGCTGAACCAGGATGGCAGCATGGCCACCCTGGCCCAGGTCCAGCTCCTCAACTTGCTTTGGAGAGGTAGTGTGACAGCTTGGAATCACCTACACCTCCAACCAAGCACTCTGCGATGTCTGAAAACTCACAAACACCAAACACCTAACTAGTAAGGCCAGCCTGTGGTGCGTACCCCTGTCGCTGAAGGGCGTAGATGCAGTTCTGGAGGAGCGTCCAGGTGTGTAGTCCCTATGGTATGCCCACCCGTGGGAGAGACCCAACGGCGCGTGGAGACCAGGTGGTTTAATGGTTCTGACACCAGAGTGGAGCGTGATCTGCTCTAGCCAGTCCAGCCTGACATGCCTGGGGCCCCCAGATTGCACGTGAGGCATGGTGCATGGAGGTGTCCCAGTGAAGCTCGTGGGGAAGGCAGCCTGCTTCGGGCTGCATGTCACTGCATGACCAGCGCAGCCACGGATCTGTGGACACTGTTCACTTCCCCAATATCACACCAGGGTATGTCATCACCATCTCTGGGCGCATGACCTGCAGGAGTAATAAGTCTGTGGAAATGAACGTCCCGGTGGGGGTGAACAACTTGCTGAAACACTTCCCGGCTGCTAGTGCCTTCTTCACCCACATGTCCCTGAGCCAGGAGGACAAGTCGCTGCTGAGCCCCAGCTTGTGACCGGAGACAGAGAACTAGAAGTTCTCTGGTTATAGCAAAGGGCCATGCCTGCAGGTA
Organism: Saccopteryx bilineata; assembly: GCF_036850765.1. Classification (NCBI taxonomy): domain Eukaryota; kingdom Metazoa; phylum Chordata; class Mammalia; order Chiroptera; family Emballonuridae; genus Saccopteryx; species Saccopteryx bilineata. Next base: position 319,911,949 of record NC_089491.1, read on the forward strand.
AAGATGAACCCTTTAGGGTAGAGCAGAGCCCCTGCCTGAGAGCCCTGCTCAGCCCCACCATCTGATCACTTATAAGTTACCTTCTCGGCAAAGCCCTTTCGTGCTGAGAGCTGCTGTGTCCATCATTCCTCTGGCTGTATTAACCTATACTCCTGAAGAACTGTACACCGAAAATTTGTAACACCGTAGTGTAAGGGCCACACAGTATTGTCCCTGACAATTATTGCTCCCACCACATTTCTTTTCTGCTAACAGACCACTGATGTCAAGAGAGAACTTTTTTTTTTCTGTGACAGTGACAGAGAGAGTCAGAGAGTGGGACAGAAAGACAGGAAAGTAGAGAGATGAGAAGCATCAATTCTTTGTTGTGACACCTTAGTTGTTCACTGATTGCTTCCTCATATGTGCCTTGTCCAAGGGGCTACAGCAGACTGAGTGTCCCCTTGCTCGAGCCAGAGATCTTGGGCTCAAGGTGGTGAGCCTTGCTCAAACCAGATGAGCCCATGCTCAAACCGGCAACCTCAGGGTCTTGAACCTGGGTCCTCCTCATCCCGGTGTGATGCTCTATCCACTGTGCCACTACCTAGTCAGGTGAGAGGGAGAACTTTTATCACTCCACATAGCATATATGTAATGGGAAGCTGACCCTATCCTTAGCTTCCACCCATGGATGTCTTCTAGTTTAGGCCAATTATGATAATTCCATGCCCTTGCCAGAAATTGTTTATTTATATACTATTAAATTAATAAATATTAAATAGTGTTAAATAAATTCATTAAACATATAAATAAATAAATTTGGTATTTGATTAATTATTTATAATACCTGGAGCCCTTCCTACCACTCCAGCAAGTGAGATAGTAACTTTCTTTTCTACTTAATCCTTTTTTATTTAAATTTTGTTACTTGGAGCTATAAATATGCTAATATACTCATTTTAATCATTATTTGAGGATTTGGACCCTAACCAGACTTTCACTTTGCAGTGATCTCTATTTGCATAATGCAGGATCCACTTAGGGAAGGGGACTGAGGAGCTTGAGGGGAAAACAGGGATGGGAGTTTATCTTCCAAGAGTTCCGAAAGGTTATTAAAAGAATAGAAAAATGGTTTCTCTGTCCTATGTCTTCTGAAAATAATTTATGAAAATCAAAGAATTACATAGTAGCGATTTATATGTTTAGGTCGGGACAGAAATATTTCTAGAAGTTTCTGAGTTTTCTTACAGAAAGGCTTACTTCACTTTTTTTCAGCACCTATCCCTATAAACACACACAGACACACGTATACACACAATTTGCACACAAAAATAAAAGTTCACTTTTGATGAGATTTCTGAAGAGAATGGAAAAAAGATTTAAACTATCATTTTTTACTTATCTGAAGATAGCTGCTTCTCGGGTTCAACTTCTTGTAGCATGTTCTACATCAGACACTTAGACATAAGGACTCCTGTTTCCTCATATCACAGGTGAGGAATCACGCTAAGTCACCATGGGAAAGGAAACTGGTTATGTAAATTATAGCATATAATAATATTTAGTTAAATTAATAATACAAGTTATAAAACAGTTTCAATAACATATATTGTGCTTAAATTGTTTAATTATTCATAGAAAAATTACTACAAAAATATACATACACACTGAAATATTATCAGTGGTTGTTTCTGGGACATAGTTAAAAGATTTTTATTCTCATATAAATTTTCTGTATGATTTAAACTTTGGTCATTGAACATGTGTTTTTATCTGTAATAATAAAAAAATTAAATAAACATTATTAAATTCTTTACCAGATAAAAATCTCTAATTAGTGTATAATTTACAGTTATACACAATTAACCTGGTACACCACTGGTCAAGCATCCTTTTTTTTTTTTTTTGCAAATACATATAACCAATTTATTTTGCTTAGAATCATCATCATTATTAATCTAAACAACCCTCAGTATTTACCCATATCTTTTACAAACTGCAAATTTTTTTAAAGCCTTAAATAGTTCACATTGTGGGAGAAGGTAGGCAGCTGGAAACATCCTGTGCACATTGATCTTTTTTTTTTTTTTTTTAAATAATTTTATTTTTTTAATGGGGTGACATCAATAAATCAGGATACATATATTCAAAGATAACAAGTCCAGGGTATCTTGTCGTTCAATTATGATGCATACCCATCACCCAAAGTCAGATTGTCCTCTGTCACCTTCTATCTTGTTTTCTTTGTGCCCCTCCCCCTCCCCCTTTCCCTCTCCCATTCCCCTCTCCCCCCCGTAACCACCACACTCTTATCAATGTCTCTTAGTTTCACTTTTATGTCCCACCTACGTATGGAATAATGTAGTTCCTGGTTTTTTCTGATTTACTTATTTCGCTTCGTATCATGTTATCAAGATCCCACCATTTTGCTGTAAATGTTCCGATGTCATCATTTCTTATGGCTGAGTAGTATTCCATAGTGTATATGTGCCACATCTTCTTTATCCAGTCATCTATTGACAGGCTTTTTGGTTGTTTCCATGTCCTGGCCACTGTGAACAATGCTGCAATAAACATGGGGCTGCATGTGTCTTTACGTATCAATGTTTCTGAGTTTTTGGGGTATATACCCAGTAGAGGGATTGCTGGGTCATAAGGTAGTTCTATTTTCAGTTTTTTGAGGAACCACCATACTTTCTTCCATAATGGTTGTACTACTTTACATTCCCACCAACAGTGTATGAGGGTTCCTTTTTCTCCACAGCCTCTCCAACATTTGCCATTACCTGTCTTGCAAATAATAGCTAATCGAACAGGTGTGAGGTGGTATCTCATTGCTGTTTTGATTTGCATTTCTCTAATAACTAAAGAAGATGAGCATCTTTTCATATATCTGTTGGCCATTTGTATTTCTTCCTGGGAGAAGTGTCTGTTCATATCCTCTTCCCATTTTTTTATGGGATTGTTTGTTTGTTTGTTGTTGAGTTTTATGAGTTCTTTGTATATTTTGGATATTAGGCCCTTATCTGAGCTGTTGTTTGAAAATATCATTTCCCATTTAGTTGGCTTTCTGTTTATTTTGTTATCACTTTCTCTTGCTGAGCAAAAACTTCTTAGTCTGATGTAGTCCCATTCATTAATTTTTGCCTTCACTTCTCTTGCCTGTGGAGTCAAATTCATAAAATGCTCTTTAAAACCCAGGTCCATGAGTTGAGTACCTATGTCTTCTTCTATGTACTTAATTGTTTCAGGTCTTATGTTTAGATCTTTGATCCATTTTGAGTTAATTTTTGTACAGGGGGACAAACTGTAGTCCAGTTTCATTCTTTTGCATGTGGCTTTCCAGTTTTCCCAGCACCATTTATTGAAGAGGCTTTCTTTTCTCCATTGTGTGTTGTTGGCCCCTTTATCAAAAATTATTTGACTATATATATGTGGTTTTATTTCTGGACTTTCTATTCTGTTCCATTGGTCAGAGTGTCTATTTTTCTGCCAATACCATGCTGTTTTGATTGTTGTGGCCCTATAATAGAGTTTGAAGTCAGGTATTGTAATGCCCCCAGCTTCATTCTTTTTCTTTAGGATTGCTTTGGCTATTCGGGGTTTTTTATAGTTTCATATAAATCTGATGATTTTTTTGCTCTATTTCTTTAAAAAACGTCATTGGAAGTTTGATGGGAATTGCATTGAATTTGTATATTGCTTTGGGTAATATAGCCATTTTGATTATATTTATTCTTCCTAGCCAAGAACAAGGTATATTCTTCCATCTCATTATATCTTTTTCAATTTCCCTTAAAAATGGTTTATACTTTTCATTATATAAGTCCTTTACATTCTTTGTTATGTTTATTGCTAAGTATTTTATTTTTTTTGTTGCAATCGTGAAGGGGATTATTCTTTTGAGTTCGTTCTGAATTGTTTCATTGTTGGCATATAGAAAGGCTATTGACTTCTGTATGTTAATTTTGTATCCTGCAACCTTACTGTATTGGCTTATTGTTTCTAGGAGTCTTTTTGTGGATTCTTTGGGGTTTTCGATGTATAGGATCATATCATCTGCAAAAAGTGATACCTTTACTTCTTCTTTTCCAATATGGATGCTTTTTATTTCTTTGTCTTGTCTGATTGCTGTGGCGAAAACCTCTAGTACCACATTAAATAAGAGTGGAGAGAGTGGACAACCCTGTCTTGTTCCTGATTTAAGGGGGAAAGCCTTCAGTTTAGTGCCATTTAATATGATGTTAGCTGATGGTTTATCATATATGGCCTTTATCATGTTGAGATATTTTCCTTCTATACCCATTTTGTTGAGAGTCTTAAACATAAAATTGTGTTGTATTTTATCGAAAGCCTTTTCTGCATCTATTGATAAGATCATGTGGTTTTTGTTCTTTGTTTTGTTGATATGGTGTATTACGTTAACCGTTTTACGTATGTTGAACCATCCTTGAGATTCTGGGATGAATCCCACTTGATCATGATGTATTATTTTTTTAATATGTTGTTGTATTCGATTTGCTAGTATTTTGTTTAGTATTTTAGCATCTGTATTCATTAGAGATATTGGTCTGTAGTTTTCTTTTTTTGTGCCATCCTTGCCTGGTTTTGGTATGAGGGTTATGTTGGCCTCATAAAATGTGTTTGGAAGTATTGCTTCTTCTTCAATTTTTTGGAAGACTTTGAGTAGAATAGGAACCAAGTCTTCTTTGAATGTTTGATAAAATTTGCTGGTATAGCCGTCAGGGCCTGGACTTTTATTTTTGGGGAGGTTTTTAATGATTTTTTCTATTTCTTCTCTACTGATAGGTCTGTTTAGGCTTTCTGCTTCTTCTTGACTCAGTCTAGGAAGGTTGTATTGTTCTAGGAATTTATCCATTTCTTCTAGGTTGTTGAATTTAGTGGCATAAAGTTTTTCATAGTATTCTACAATAATTCTTTGTATATCTACGGTGTCCATGGTAATTTCTCCTCTTTCATTTTGGATTTTGTTTATATGAGTTCTTTCTCTTTTTTCCTTGGTAAGTCTTGCCAAGGGTTTGTCAATTTTGTTGATCTTTTCAAAGAACCAGCTCCTTGTTCTATTAATTTTTTCTATAGTTTTTCTGTTCTCTAATTCATTTATTTCTGCTCTGATTTTTATTATCTCCTTTCTTCAGCTGGTTTTGGGTTGTCTTTGTTCTTCTTTTTCTAGTTCCTTAAGGTGGGAAGTTAAGTGGTTCACTTGGGCTCTCTCTTATTTGTTCATATATGCCTGAAGCGATATGAACTTCCCTCTTATCACTGCTTTTGCTGCATCCCATAGATTCTGATATGTCTTATTGTCATTTTCATTAGTCTGTATATATCTTTTGATCTCTGCACTTATTTCTTCTTTGACCCATTCTTTTTTTAAAAGTATGTTGTTTAGTTTCCACATGTTTGTGGGATTTTTTCCCTCTTTTTTGCAGTTGAATTCTAGTTTCAAGGCTTTATGATCAGAAAATATGCTTGGTACAACTTCAATTTTTCTGAATTTGCTGATGTTGTTTTTGTGGCCCAACATATGGTCAATTCTTGAGAATGATCCATGTACACTGGAGAAAAATGTATACTCAGTCACTTTGGGATGAAATGTCCTGTAGATGTCTATCATATCCAGGTGCTCTAGTGTTTTGTTTAAGGCCACTATGTCTTTGTTGATTCTCTGTTTGGATGACCGATCTAGAGCCGTCAGCGGTATATTGAGGTCTCCAAGTATGATTGTATTTTTGTCAGTTTTTATTTTAAGGTCAATAAGTAGCTATCTTATATATTTTGGTGCTCCTTGGTTTGGTGCATATATATTAAGAATTGTTATGTCTTCTTGATTCAGTGTCCCCTTAGCCATTATGAAATGGCCATTTTTGTCTCTGAGTACTTTTCCTGTCTTGTAGTCAGCATTATCCGATATGAGTATTGCTACACCTGCTTTTTTTTGGATGTTATTTGCTTGGAGTATTGTTTTCCAGCCTTTCACTTTGAATTTGTTTTTATCCTTGTTACTTAGATGAGTTTCCTGTAGGCAGCATATAGTTGGATTTTCTTTTTTAATCCATTCTGCTACTGTGTGCCTTTTTATTGGTGAGTTTAATCCATTTACATTTAGTGTAATTATTGATACTTGTGAGTTCCCTATTGCCATTTTATATCTTGCTTTCTGTTAGTTTTGTGTCTTGTTTGATCCTTCTCTTTCGTTTTTCTATCTTTTGTTTTTATTTGGTTGTATTCCATACATCTTTCCTCTGTTGCTATCTTTTTTATCTCATGTGCTTCTGTGGTGGTTTTTTCAATGGTGGTTACCTTTGAGTAATGAAAAGGGTCCCTACCCTGTTCATTGTAGCAAACTACTTTGTGAGTACTTTTGCACTCCATCGTCCTTTGCTACTGTTAATCTCCATCTTCTCCCCCTCTTTCTTTTTGTTGTTGTCACAGTTTAAATTTGGTTTTATTGTCTTCTTCTTGGAGCTTTTACTTGTGGCTCTGTTTTTTTTTTTGTTCTTTGTATCTGATTGGAGAACCCCCTTTAGTAATTCCTGGAGTGGGGGTTTTCTGGTGATAAATTCCCTCATCTTTTCTGTATCTGTGAATGTTTTTATTTCTCCTTCATATTTGAAGGATAGCTTTGATGGGTATAGTATTCATGGCTGAAAGTTTCTCTCTTTCAGGACTTTAAATATTGGGGTCCACTCTCTTCTAGCTTGTAGAGTTTCTGCTGAGAAATCTGATGATAATCTAATGGGCCTTCCTTTATATGTTGTATTCTTCTTTTCCCTGGCTGCCTTGAGAATTTTTTCTTTGCTTTTGGTTTGTGTCAATTTCATTATGATATGCCTTGGAGTAGGTTTGTTGGGGTTAAGGAAACTCGGTGTTCTGTTTGCTTCTTGAATTTGAGGCTTTAGTTCTTTCCACAGGCTTGGTAAGTTCTCATCTATTATTTTTTTGAGTATGTTCTCCATTCCATTTTCTCTCTCTTCTCCCTCTGATATACCTCTTATTCTTATGTTATTCTTTTTGATGGAGTCAGATAATTCTTGTAGGGCTATCTCATTTTTTTAAATTTTTGAGTCTCTTTCTTCTTCTCTCTGTTGTGCCTCAAGTTTCTTGTCTTCTATTTCACTAATCCTCTCTTCTATCTGACCTGTTCTATTAGCTAAGCTTGTTACTTCGTTTTTCAGCTCGTGAATTGAGTTTTTCATCTCTGTTTGATTTGTTTTTATAGTTTCAATTTCTTTGGACATATATTCTTTGTGTTCATTGAGTTGTTTTCTGAGCTCCCTAAATTGCCTTTCTGTGTTTTCTTGTATATCTCGAAGGATTTTTAGGATTTCTATTTTGAATTCTCTGTCATTTAGCTCCAAGGTTTCTAATATATTAAATTTTTTCTCCATAGATTTTTCCTCATCTAGCTGTGTTACCTCTCTTTCTTTTGTATCCATGATATTCGATTTTCTCTTCCTTAATGGCATCTGAGGGTGGTTTTGTTGATAGTATTAATGAGATTTAATAAAGAATAAAAAGTTTAAAAAAATAAAAAATCAAAAAGAGTTTTTTTAAAAAAAATTAATAATGAAATAAAGAAAAATAAAATAATAATTTTTAAAAAAAGGAAATTATTCCCCCCCTCCTTTTTTCCTCTCCTCTCCCCTTTTTCTTGAGAAAATCTTGTGGTGAAGTGTGAATTATAACAAACAATGCCTGTGATGGAGGTCCTGAATTGGGGAAAAGTAATAAAGTGGCAAAAAAAAAAGGGCGGGGTGCGGTATGGACCCACAAAAAGCAAATAAGGAAAAAATTTGGGTCAAGAATAAAATGATTTGCTTTTAGGTGTTGGTTGTCTAAGAGTTATGATGAGAGGAATAAGAGGAAAACAGAAAAATGGGGGGACAAATTAAAAAAATACTATTGTATTTAGTGGAACAAGAACTAGATAAAATGGAGAGCCAGGGATGGGAGCACTGCTAGTGAGTTAAAAAGGTGAAGTAAAAAACCCCCAAAATGCCACAAACATAAGTTTGAGTCCCAGATAAGATAATTTGTTTGTTATTGAGGTTTGAATGAGAGGAGATGTAAAGGAGAAAGGAAGAAACTAATATAGAGGGAGAAAAGAAAGAGAGAGAGAGAAAAAAAGAGGGAACCACTAAAAGAAGAAAAAAGAAAAGAGAGAGAGAGAGTTAAGGGTTTTGGAGTGCAACCCTCATAGAGAGAAAGGAAGAGGAAAAAAAAGATAATGGGAGATGTAACACTTATGGGTAGTGTAGTTCAAGGAGAGGAGAGAGTAAGACCGGCAGATAGTTAATCGGCCAAATTGGAGGAGGAAAAAAAGTATCAAGAATGAAGATAAGAGAAACAAACGAACAAATGTAATAAAATGGGATAGGTTATAAAGTCTGCAGATTATTCTTGATTTTGAGAGGTTATCTTCTTGTTTTTTCTTTTCTCTCCCTCTTCCTGGTCGGTGACTCTGTACCCCAGGTTCTGCCCCTTTGGCACGCTCAGGTAGAGGTTTGCAGTTGATAAGTCTCTATGGCAATGTCATGTATTGTGCTTTAGTCTCGTTGGGAGTCAAGGCTCATTAGCATTCATAGGCTCCGACAGTGAGAGAGTCCGTGTTCCTGGAGCCTTTCTCCTAGTCTTTCCTTCCTCAATTAGTAGCCTGATAATCTAGCTATGGGGTTGTTGCTGCCTCTGCCTGGATAGTAAGAGGTTCAAAGAGCTGGCAACTCCCCACTCTATTCCCACTCAGCACAGGGCTCTGGGTAAGGCTCAGTCAGTCAGAGCTGCTAGAATAATCAGGTGGGCTTTCCACCCACTCAAAGATCTCTGGCTCTGCCACTGTGTCCGGTAACACAGGCGGGCACCCACTTCCGGGGCGCTTGGAGGAAACTCTCATTCACTATCTGCGCGCGCAGACCAGGATATCCGGCCAGTAGTCTCAAGCTCTGAGTGAAACCCCCAACCGCATTGGAATTTGCAGCGCTGGAATTCGCTCTCGCTCCGTCCCCGTGGGCGGCTTTTGCAAGGCGCTGGGGCGGCCCGAGATTCCGCTTTTGCCCACACAAAGGCCCCTGACTCTGCCCCTCTGTGCGATAACACGGGCGCGCACTGCCGAGGCACTCGGAGGAATCGCTCACTACCTATCTGCGCGCACACACCAGGATATGAGGCCGGCTGCGTTTCCCTGAGTGAAACCCTCACCAGCATGGAAAATTTCCACCGTTGGAATTAGTTCTCGCTCCCTCCCGTGCGCGGCTTTCCCAGGGCACTGGGGCTGCCCAGAGATTCTGCTTTCGGCCCACAGAAAGGCCTCTGACCCTGCCTCTCCGTGGGGCAACACGGGCACCCACTTCTGGGGCTTAGGAAGAGATCTCTCGCCCACTAACTGCGCACCAACCAGGAGAACGGGTAAAATGGCTGCCCCGCTTGTCTTTCTTTGTTTGGGTTTGGCGCGAGTGTTAGCTTGTATTGCCCGGCTTGCCACAGGATCAGTTTTTCCTCCACTAGGATCTCCATGCCACAGCCTGGTTCAGCCGTTTGTGCGCGGCCTGGATGTATTCACCTCCTTTGCCCGCCTCAGTTTCTATATTCACAGTTACCAGAGAAAGCCGCCCTGTTTAGGTTAGTGAGGAAGGCGGAGCATTTCTTACTCCCTATTTCCTTCAGGATTTGGTTATATATTTAGCCAATTTTTCACTCGACCATACCTTCGGGTGTATTGTGAAGCATCTGGAGGCTCCAAGTATAGGTTTTTCTGTTTCTGGTTGAAGATCTTGTTGAGTTTTGGGGGAGATTTATCGGTATCGCTTCCTACTCCGCCATTACTCTGACGTCATCCCCTCAAGCATCCTTTTTTAAAAAAACCCAAAACATTTATTTTATTGATTTCAGAGGGAGAAGAAGGGAGAGAGACAGGAACATTGATCTGTTCCTGTATGTGCCCTGAACAGGGATCAAACCAGCAACCTCAGTGCTTTGGAATGATGTTCTGACCAATTAAGCTATCTGGCCTGGGCAAGCATTCTTAGTAATAAAGATTTAATATGTCCTTCCTTGTGTTTATGCTTAGGATTTCATTGTTATTATTAAAATAGAATTTTTGAAAATACTATAAATTATTATTCAGATCATCTCTATCCTTTGCCTGTAACCCATGTTCTCTTAATTATGCTTAATCTTTACTGATTATAGTTAATATTTCCCACATTTTCTCCTTTGCACATCCAAAGGAGAGATTTAAAATGTTTCTGTAACAACTATAAAAGCAAACATTTAAGAACAGAAAACAAGTCTGCATGGTAAAAAGAAGAAATGTATATGTACATTGCAATCACAGTGAATAGTGAGGTAGATATCACATATTTTCTCTTTAAATATTCTCATGTTTCTTATGCCCTGTTATTGTCTACATCTTTTGACATTACTGTTTATATTATTAATATAAGAATAAAAAAACAGTGTGTTTGACCTTTGACTTTTTTGATGTTCAATCTGTTAAAATTTTGTAAAACATTTCATTACCAAATGGTATAATCATTATTTATCTCATAATTTGATATAATGTCAATTGAATTGCCTCCCTGGAGTACACTGTGATTCACAGATCAATAGATTTATCAAGGGTTTGAAAGAGAGAGCTTTAAACGTTCACTGAAAAGAAGGAAAAGTGTATTTTTTAATAAAATTGATTATGTCATTATTTAATAAACCATAATTATTTTACTTAATTCTGTGAATAAAAATCTTTATATCAATGGTTTTCGAGTATCAGAGCACCTTTCCATCTTTCAAAATATAGTGTTAATCAGATTTCTTTTACTCAAATACACTGAAATCTATATAGCAAATACAGAAGCAGATTTTTTAAATAAATTCTGCTTTTGAGACCCATCTTCTATTGAAAATACAACTCTCAATATCCAATATCCTCTTTATTTACTATTATAAAACATGATTTTATACTACATCCAGCTCATATTTGTTGTAAATAAATTGTGGCAGAGGGGTTGAGTTAGAAAGGTAGCTAGCTGTTCCTTTTCCCACCTCTTGGATGCTCCTCTTTCCTGACCAAATTTCACTGAAGTGCAGTTAGCAATAAAATATTTAGAATTTATTGGGTGCTATGTGTGTCAGTCCTTCTAATCATATTACATGTACAAACTCATTTAATAATCTCAGCTACCTTGTGAGGTAGCTATAGCTATTTTCACTTGACAAATGAGTTACATAACTCGTTCAAAGTCACACAGCTAATAAGTCGAATAATTAGACTGAGAAACTTGTAAGTGGCTCTTAACCACTAATACATATACGTAGTATTATTCCTTGTACATAATGGGAGAGTAGTAAGAAAACCATTAGAATTTTAAAATGCTTTATCACTTTTTGCTGTACCCCTAATCTGTGGTGATTTGGAGAATAAAATTTGCATATTGAAGTATGGAATCCTCAATGTTCTATTAGCTTGGCCAGAAATTCTCAGGTCTGGTATTTGATTTTACCCTACTGACACCATCAACCTATTATTATTTCAGATATTGTGGCAAAAGACATGAAATGTTAGATCAGAGGCCAAGGATTGTATTCGTTACAGCATAGCGAGTGGCGTGAGCATTCACGAGCATGTTTGCACAGGTTCCTTGCTCCCAGGTGCTCTGGGCCATTATGACCCAGATAGATGCTGTGCATACAGAAGGTATATGTTATAACTGAGGAATGCCTAGCTATGAAAATCTGCCACTTTTATAGAAAGCAGTTCCATAAAGATATAATTTCCCATCTCTTAAGGTTCCTCACTGTAAACACAGCCCTGAGCAATGGACCAAAGTCTTCCATTCTTGGTGCATATATAAGAGCTATAGGTTAGCCAGATGGGCAAAGGAGAGTGTCTTTTCCATCCTTGAACACTACACTGTGTTTGTTTCTTATTGTTGGTTAACAGATTGCCACAAACATTGTACCTTAGGAAAACACATATGTATTGTCTCACAGCTCTGGGGGTCAGAAGTTGAAATGGACCTCACAGGGCTAAAAGCAAGATGTCAACAAAGTTCTGTTTCTTTCTGGAGTGTCCAAGGAAGATCCTGTTTTCTAGGCTTTTCCAGCTTCTAGAAACTGTTACATCCTTTGGCTCTTGGGCATCTTCCATTTTCAAAGCCAGCAATGGACAGTTAAGTCTTTCTCATGTCACATTAATTTGACATTGCCTCATCTGCCTCCCTCTTCCACATTTAAGAACCCTCTGATTACAGTAGGGCCACAGGATAATTCAGGATAATCTCCATATTTTAAGGTCTGTTGATTAGTAACCTTACTTTCATCTCTAATCTTAATTCTCCCTTGTATATAACGTAACAATTTCACAGGTTCTAGGGTTTAAAATGTGGACATCTTTAGGAGACCATTATTTTGCTCACTATATGCACTGTCTTAGCTTTCAGTAAATTTTCACGAGTTGGCTATTTTGTTGGCCATTCTGATATATCTGACTGGTAGAGCTTGAGGTCAAACCATTCAATTTGTCTTATATAGTATGTAATTAAGGCAACTATTAATAGGATTTTAAGCAGCAGGTTAAACACAACCTGAACAACTGATCTCAGTTACGCTTCCTGAATTTTTGACTCAGCCAATTTTGAATAAATACCAAGAAAGACTAGTAGATTTTATTTTAGTCAGCCAAGATGAGTTTAATGCCAGTCAATTATTTATTATGACCCACACAAGGGAGTTTAGACTGACAAGCTAATTTTTGGTGTTATGGTCAATAATTAGAGGAGGAAGTAGATTGGCCAAAAAGCAACCCCCCACAATGGAGACGTTTTCTATGTCCCATTCTCCCTTGCATAAAAAATGTAACTGAAAGATACCCATTACTCTTTTTGTTGCTAAGCTTTATTTAGATCACCATTTTATATTAATTCGGTTAAGGTACAAGGGAAAAGTCACTGAATAGCTACAGCTTTGAATGTCAAACACTTTATAACCAAGGACACTGGGCATCAGGAGAAATATAATATTTGAACTTATATGAGGAAGATTTAAATAAGATATAAGGGTCAAAGGACATTACTTGCTCCTCCCCTTTCCCACCTCCAGGGTCTAAGGTATTTTTTTCCCCAGTGCCCTCATGGCCACTGTACCGGGTTGGAGGAACAGTATACTCAACCCAATGGTCCTTAAATTTAGGATCTAAGGTTATGTTAATCCAACTATAGTTTATAGGAGACTGAACTACACTTAAGTTTGAATCCCCTAGCGCCCCTGATAACTGGGTTGCCACCTGAAAGGTATACTATACTACCAGGCTGGTTGAGGATTACTGTTAGGGTAAAGAAAAAGGTATCATATTCAGGAATGGTCAGAGTAGAATCTCAAATTTTCAAAATAGGTCTATATAACCCTCACTACTTTTATCCTGAATGTTATTTGGGAGATGGTCAAAAGGGATAAATTGTTTCTGTGAACAGCTGCATTCAATGACAGAACCACCCTATTTGGGTATGGAAACCAAGAGGAGAGAAAGGAGATGGGATCAGAAATCTTCCTGAATTGCTTTCTGAGGAGGCTTTTCCAGTCCCCAACAATTCAGATGCCTGTGGAAGACAGGGAACATGGACTGTCTGTCAAATAACTTGTTTTCAGTCTATTGTAGGTGACCTCTGTGATTAAATGTAGATAGTCTAGAAGCTAAAATATGATAGTTATGTTTCAAGAGTCACAATAACATGGCCAGATTTGGCTGATGATACTATTAACAGTGCCACTGTAATCTGAGAAATTGTTAACAGCAGTGAAGTACCAATAGTGGCCCTGGGAGGGGGATGAAGGTCCAACTGAGTTAATTTTTCAAGAGTAAGTTGACTCAATGCTGTTGGGAAATAGTTCTCCATGACTCACTCATGTTTCCTTGCATTTTTGGAGCAGAGGAACTATCTACTCTTTTGTTTCTTAATATCTATCTCTTCAATAGTGTTTGTTTAGGGAAAGTCTTGGAAGAAGGAGCAGGTTTGTTCACTGTCCCTTGTAATAAAGACAGCGTATCCCTCTGGGTAAAGCCAGGACAAGTTTGTTTCCCATTGCAAGTCCCCAGGTTCCCTAAGCTTGCTGAATGTTTTCTGGTGGCATGATCCCTGTGTGTACACTTGTCATCTACCCTCTTGGCATCACTCTGTGGAAATCAGACTTCAGGAACCTGGCTAATTTGTTAGTTTTCATGTTAGGCCCCTCACAGTTCTTGACAAACAGTCTGTAAAATACAGCCTCTTGTACTACTATGCCAACAGATCAACTCATGGCAAGTGTTGAAAGTATGGCCTGCAGGGGCAGCTTCTGCACCAGAAACAGGTCTTTGTTGTGTGTCCCGTTTATGATGGTGGATGTGCTGTCATGTTCATGTGAGGATGATTCAGCTAGGACAGGTGGTGCTTGGGCTGGGGCAGCCTTGATCAGCATCTTGATTCCAGTGGATCTCATCAGAGAACAGGTTCCTACTGCATGCCTTGTTAGGAAAGACTTGGGCTTGTCTGATCAGCAACCCCAATTCTCCTCCATAGTTAGCAGTCCTCGGGGTAGATGTCTTTAATCTGCTAATCGGTGGTATTGTAGGTGGCATACCATACAGCTGGGCCATTGGCAATTGTCCAGGATTTAGTAAAAAGGTAGCATGGCTCTCAAAGGGCATTTTGTTAGAGGCTCTAAGGATGGCCTTGAGTTGTGCCCAATGAGCAGCATGAGCCTAAGAAACATCAAGTTTCTATTTGGCCAAAGTATCACTGGAGCAGGAAGAGATATCTAAGGTAATTGAGGGACCCACTTATCAGCTTTAAGGTGGTGGACTTAGGGCGAAAGTGTTCTCCATAGAAACAGCTGCCACTTGTTCATGTAAAACTCAGAATATTTTTGGGACTAGTCTTACCCACTTCCTAAATGTACCATTTCCATTTGACTAGAGAGGCCTCCATTCTGAATGCCTAATGAGCTTTCTCTTCTTTTTCTAACTTTTGCTGTTGTCCCAGTATATTTTCTGTTAAGAAACAGTCATTAGAGTTACAGGTTATTTTATTCTGGCTTGGCCATAAGTGTTTTTGAATGTAAATAATGGATTAAAACCAATGGCTTAGAGACACGTTATTGTAGTGAGTGGTGAGAAAGTAGAGAGTAAGCGACACAATGACAGTCTAAAAGTAAAGGGTAACATTAACCTAAACATTGCTTTTCTCATAATAAATGCTTGTAAGTGCTTGATAAGTAACTAAATACAGTAAATGAAGTAAGTGAATTAAATTTTTTAATTATGAATGAATTTTGAAAATAAACAATAAAGGTTGACTTGACTTTATGTGGGCTCCACTAAAATGTAAATTTCATTCACTTCTTACTCTCTCTTACATCTATCACCCTGTTCCAAGCCACCATCATTTCTACTCTCTATTTTATGCAGTTGCCTTCTACGTAGTTTCTCTAACTTCATAATTGATCCCTGACAGTCTCTCTTTAGCACAGCAGTTAAATACTTTTAAAAGCTAAACCAGGTCATGTCACCTCACCATTCAGAAACCTCCAAACCCTTACTCTTTTGTCCCAGCTCTGCTTCCATATACTTCACAGTAAAATTTAAAAACCTTAAAATGCTCAACAAAATTATATACAATCCGATATCATATTTCACACCCTTCCTTTTGTTCACTCTGTTCTTGTCACATTAGCCTTCTCGCAATTTCTCAAACAACTAGGCATGCGCCTTTCTCAGGGCTTTTGCAGTGGCTGTTCCCTTTGCTTAGGTTGCCTTTCCTCCAGATATCTGCATGGCTCACTTCATCGCCACCTTCAAGTCTGCCTAAATGTCTCTTTCTCAGTGAGGTCTACCCTGACAATCTTATTTAAACTTGCGTTTCTACAGCTGCATTGATTAATCATCCTCATCCTTCTCTAACTTTTCCCATAACATTTATCACCTTTTAACATACTATAAAATTGACTATTTTTTACTTTTAATAACTCTTTTTCACCCACTGGCATGTGAGTTGTTTGAGTGGTGGTGAGGAGGCTTTATTTGTTTATTTGTGTTTTTGATTTGTTTGTTTCTCTCTTGAAATGTTTCTCCTGGGTGTAGACCCACTCGAATCCTATCCATGATTTAATTTATTTAAGGGTGAAGAACACCTGGCATTTTCCCCCAACACTATATCTTCTACATAGCTCAATGATTATGCTTACTGTAGTAAAAAATTAAAACAAAAACAAAAACCTGGGATTTATTATTTTGGTTCCTGACAGCTATTTAGATTAATACAGAATTAATTGAGCATTATCATACAGGACTCTAATTTGTACATTTGAATTTCTTTGCATAACTATCCACTCACTAACATATTACACAGCAGAGATTAAAAATGGAAATTTAGGTAGATGTCCCTGAAAATTATACTTGTTTCTGTCACCAATGAAGATTTAAGATTTGAAATCTTCACATTGGAATTCTAGATAAAAGCATCTTTCTTCTATTTGTTCAATAAAAGAGTAAGTTGGGGTCTCCAGAAGATTGGGGTGTTGAAGTCCAAGACTTGAATTTGAACATGAGCTCTTGGTTTCAAACTGTAGTCGTTTCATTCTTTTGCATGTGGTTTTCCAATTTTCCCAGCACTATTTAATGATGAGACTTTCTTTTCACCATGGTGTATTTATGGCCCCTTTTCAAAGATGCTTTGTCCATATATACATGGTTTTATTTCTGGGCTCACAAATTGGTTCTATTGGTCTGTATGTCTTCCTTTTTTTTTCCCCCTCAATATCATGCTGTTTTGATTATCATGGCTCTATAGTATAATTTGAAGTCAGGTAGTGTGATACCTCTGGCTTCATTTTTTTCCTCAGGATTGCTTGGCTATTTGGGGTTTTTATGGTTCAATACAAACCTGGTAATATTTGTTCTATTTCTTTACAAATGACATTGGGATTTTGATAGGATTGCATTAAATTTGTATATTGCTTTGGATAATGTGGCCATTTTAACTATGTTGATTCTTCCAATCGTGACCATGAAATATTTTTCTATTACTTTGTGTCTTTTTCAGTTTCTTTCAATAATGTTTTGTAGTTTTCAGTATATAGGCCCTTCCCATTCGTTTTAAAGTTTATTTATAGGTACTTCTGTTGTTGTTGCAATTGTAAAAGAAATTGTATTTTTTAGTTCATTTTCTGAGGTTTTATTGTTGGCATATAGAAAAGCAGTAGACTTTTGTATATTGATTTTTATCCTGCAGCTTTATTGTATTGGTTTATTGTTTCTAATAGCTTTTGGTAGCATCTTTGGAGTTTCCTATACACAGGATTATGTCCCCGATATGGATGCCTTTTATTTCTTTCTCTTGCCTGATTGCTCTGGCTACAACTTCCAGAACTGTGTTGAATAAGAGTCAAAAGAGTGGGAAGCCTTGTCTTGTTCCTGATTTTAAATAAAAAGCCTTCATTTTCTCACCATTTAATATGATATTAGCTGATGGTGTGTCATATATGGCCTTTATTATGTTGAGATACTTTCTTTATATTCCAATTTTATTGAATGTTTTAAACATAAAGAAATGTTGTATCTTATTGAATGCCTTTTCTGCATCTATTGATAGGATCATATGACTTTTATTCATTGTTTTGTTGATGTGGATTATGTTGATTGATTTCTGTATGTTGAACCATCCTTATGCTTCAAAAATGAATCCCACTTGATCGTGATGTATTATTTTTTTAATGTGTTTTTGTATTTGATTTGCTAGTATTTTGTTTAAGACTTTGCATCTGTATTCATTAGAGATATTGGACTGTAGTTTTCTTTTTTTGTGTTTTCCTTGCCAGGTTTTGGTATGAGAGTTATGTTAGCCTCATAAAATGTGTTGGGCAGTATTGCTTCTTCTATTTTTTAAAAGACTTTGAGAAGGATAGGTACCAAATCTTCTTTGAATGTTTGGTAGAATTCACTAGTGTAGCCATCTGGTCCTGAACTTTTGTTTTGGGGGAGGTTTTTGATAGTTGTTTCTATTTCCCTCCTGCTTATGGGTCTATTTAGGTTTTTCACTTCTTTGTGACTCAGTCTAGGAAGATTTTGTAGGCCTAGGAATTTAACCATTTTCTCTAGGTTGTTGAATGTGGAGGCATATAATCTTTCATATTTTACTATGATCTTTTGTATATCTATGATGTCTGTAGTAATTTCTCCTCTTTCATTTCAGATTTTGTTTATATGAATTCTCCCCTTTTTTTCCTTAGTGAGTCTAGCCAGTGGTTTGTCAATTTTATTGATCTTTTCAAGGAACCAACTCTTTGTTGTATTAATTTTTTCTGTAGTTCATTTTTTCTCTATTTCATTTAGCTCTTCTTTAATTTTTATTATTTCCTTTCTTCTGCTGACTTTGGGTTGCCTTTGTTCTTCTTTTTCTAGTTCCTAAGGTGTGATGTTAGACTTTTCACTTGGGATCTCTCTTGTTTCTTGATATAAGCCTGTAATGATACAAACCTCCCTCTTATTACTACTATCACTGCATCCCAGAAATTTTGATATGTCATGTTGTCATTTTCATTTGTATATATCTTTTTAGCTCCACTTTTATTTCTTTTTTGACACTGTCATTTTTTAGAAGTATGTTGTTTAATTTCCATATTTGTTGGTTTCTTTACTTCCTTTATATAGTTGAATTCTAATTTCAAAGCCTTGTGATCTGGAAATATGTTCGGTATAATTTTAGTCTTCCTGAACTTGTTGATGTTGGTTTTGTGGCCCACCATTTGACCTATCTTTGAAAATATTCCATGTACACTTTAGAAGAATGTATAATCTGATGTTTTGAGATGAAATGTCCCATAAATGTCTATTATGTCCATTTGGTCCAGAGTGTTATCTCCCTTCCTTCCTTCCTCCCTCTCTCCCTCCCTCCCTCCCTCCCTCCCTCCCTCCCTCCCCTCCCTTTCTTTCTTTCTTTCTTTCTTTCTTTCTTTCTTTCTTTCTTTCTTTATTTTTGTGACAGAGACAGAGAGAGAGACAGACAAGAAGGGAGAGAGATGAGAAGCATCAACTGTTTGTTGTGGCACCTTAGTTGTTCATCAATAGCTTTCTCATATGTGCCTTGACCAGGGGGCTACAACAGACTGAGTGACCCCTTGCTCAAGCCAGCAACCTTGGGTTCAAGTGGTGAGCTGTGCTCAAACCAGATGAGCCTGTGCTCAAGCTGGCGACCTTGGGGTTTTGAACCTGTACTCTCTGCATCCCAGTTCAATGCTTTATCCACTGTGCCACCACCTGGTCAGGCAAGGTTGATATATCTTTATTGATTTTCTGTTTGGATACTCTATCTAAACCAGACAATGGTGTATTGAAATCTCCAAGTATGATTGTGTTTTTGTCTGCTTCTATTTTTAGATCAGTTAGTAGATATTTTGGTGCTCCTAGGTTCGGTGCATATATATTAAGAATTATTATGCTTCTTGATACAATGTCTCCTTTATCATTATGAAATGTCTATCTTTGTTTCTTGTTACCATTGTTGTCTTGAAGGCAGCATTGTCAGATATGAGTATGGCTACACCTGCTTTTCTTTGGATAATATTTGCTTGGAGAATTGTTTTCCAACCTTTTACTTCAAATCTACTTTTGTCCTTGCAGCTTAGATGTGTCTCTTGAAGGGAGCATATGGTTGGTTTTTGCTTTTTCAACTAATCTGATACTCTTTGCCTCTTTATTGGAGAGTTCAGTCCATTTACATTTAGAGTAATTATTGAACTTGAGGATTTCCTATAGCCATTTTATGTTTTGTTTACTAGTAGCTCTGTGCTTTGCATTATTCTTCTCTTTTTTGTTCCTGTAAGTTGTTTTTGTTTAGTGGTATTCCATACTTCTTTTCTATGTTTCTTCTTTTTTAACCTGTATGTTTCAGTCCTGACTTTTTGATGGATGGTCACCATTATGTTAAGAAAAAAATGTTCATATGTACAAGAGTCTTTTTTTCTTATGAGTGCTTTTGCACTCCATCCTCACTTGCTACTGCAGAACTTTATCCTTTCCCTTTTATGTTTTTGTTGTAACAGATTATCCTTGTTTTTATTGTTACCGTGTTGGAGCTTTTACTTCTTGTTTTGGTTTGTTTTGTTCTTTGTGTCTGATGGAATAACCCCCTTGAGTGTTTCCTACAGTAGAGGTTTTCTATTGATAAATTCCCTCAGTTTCTCTATGTCTGTAAAAGTTTTTATATCTTCTTCATATTTGAGGGATGACTTTAATGGATATAGTATTCTTGGGTGGTAATTCCTTTCTTTTGAATTTTTGACTGGTACTTTGAATGTTTGGCTTGTAGAATTTGTGCTGAGAAGTCTGATGATAACCTAATGGACTTACCTTTTTATGCTTTATTGCCTATGTTTTTTCCTAACTGCCTTGAGGATTCTTTCTTTGTCACTGATTGTTGACAATTTTTTTACGGTGTGCTTGGAGTAGGTCTGTTTGGGTTGTGGTGACTCAGCATTCTGTTGGCTTCTTGGATTTGAGGCTCTAACACTTAACATAGGTTTGGGAAATTTTCATCAATTATTTCTTTGAATAGGCTCTCCATTCTCTTCTCCCTCTCCTCTTTTTCTGACATACACATTATTCATATCTTTTTAATGAAGTCAGGCAATCCTTGTAGAGCTCTCTCAGTTTTTTTTAATTCTCTGCACTTTTCTCTGTATCACCTCTAGTTGCCTGTCTTTTATTCTTTCCTCCATCAGGTTTGTTCTATTAACTACTTGTTACCTCAGTCTTCAGTTCATGTATTGAGTTCTTCATCTCTGTTTTTCTTCTTTTTGTTTATGCTATAGCCACATTTGGAAAAGATATATGTGTGTTTGTATATAGCATATATGGCATATATAGAGGCGGTTTTTGCATACATATTGTCTTTTTTTATGCTTTTGCATTTTATTTATATATGGTCTACTGGAAAGTTCTGTCCGTTTTTCTCACAAGTTTCAACACGTAAGCACATGTTTATTTGGCACATGTGTGCCTCTCTATTTTTATCACTTAATGTATACATACTGATGTAGCAAATTAACTAAAACAAAGTTGATTCACGTTAGTCTTATGTGTGAAGCGATAGTGTACCCATGGCTACTAATAAAGTTCATTTACGCCACTGTAATTTTTACAAATTTCAACAAGGAAGAAATGCTACAGAAGCATGTCTGTCTTATCCACCGTACTCCTCGGGTTTAGCACTCTCCGACTATAACTTGTTTTTGCCCATACAAAATTTTTTGAAGGGAACAAATTCAAAAATGAAGAAGATATCAAACAAGCACTGGTACAATTTTTCGCATCAAAAGGTAAAACGTTTTTCAAAAATGGGATATACAAATTGCCCTCACGCTGGCAAGAAATCATTAATCGGGCAATTATATTATTTAATAAAGTTTATTGATGGTAAGAAAAATTTATATTTTATTTTATTCCAAAAATGGACAGAACTTTCCGGTAGACCTTATATATATTGTTTGTTATTATTGATTTTAATTTATTGTGTTTATATAGATTAAAGTATTGCCCCAAGTGCATCACCCCTCCCTCATATTCCCCTCGAATCTTCCCTGACCCCCTCCCAAGAATGCCCTCTCCTCTTCTTTTCAGGTTTATCCCATCCTATCATCCCCTTTCCCTCTGTCCTCTTTTTCCCCTGGTCCCTTTGATCCCTCCTCTGTCTCAATTCCATTCCTCAGTTCTCATTATTCCTTGGATTCCTCAAATGAATGAGGTCATATGATAGTTTTCTTTCTCTGCCTGGCTTATTTCTCTTAACATAATAGTTTCCAGGTCCATCCATGTTGTCACAAAAGGTAATATTTCCTTCTTTTTTCATGGCCCCATAGTATTCCATTGTATATATGTATCACTGCTTTTCTATCCACTCGTCATCTGACGGACACTTGGGCTATTTCCAGATCTTTGCTATTGTGAACAATGCTGCCATAAACATGGGGGTGCATTTCTTTTTTTCAGTCAGTGATATGGTGTTCTTGGGATATCTTCCTAAAAGTGGGAAGGCTGGGTCAAAAGGCAGATCCATTGTTAATTTTTTGAGAAATCTCAATACTGTTTTCCACAGTGGCTGCACCAGTCTGCATTCCCACAAGCAGTGCAGGAGGGTTCCCTTTTCTCCACATCCTCGTCAGCACCTAACGTGTGTTGTTTTGTTAATGAGCGCCATTCTGACTGGTGTGAGGTGGTATCTCATTGTGGTTTTAATTTGCATTTCTCTAATGATTAGTGATGTTGAACATTTTTTCATCTGTCTATTGGCCATCTGTATGTCCTGTTTGAAGAAGTGTCTATTCATTTCTTTTGCCTAATTTTTGATTGGATTTTTTGTCTTCCAGATGTTGAGTGTTACAAGTTGTTTATAAATTTTGGTCATTAACCCCTTATCAGACGTATTGTTTGAATATTTCTCCCATTGTGTTGTTTCTCTCTTTATTCTGTTCTTATTGTCTTTAGCTGTGCAAAAGCTTTTTAGTTTGAGATAGTTCCATTTGTTTATCCTGTCTTTTATTTCATTTGCCCGTGGAGATAAATCAGCAAATATATTGCTGTGAGAGATGTCGGAGAGCTTACTGCCTATGTTGTTTTCTAAGATGCTTATGTTTTCATGGCTTACATTTAAGTCTTTTATTCATTTTGAGTTTATTTTTGTGAATGGAATAAGTTGGTGGTATTTGTTTCATTTTTTGCAAGTAGCTGTCCAATTTTCCCAACATAATTTGTTGAAGAGACTGTCTTTACTCCATTGTATGCTCTTACCTCCTTTGTCAAATATCAGTTGTCCATAAAGGTGTGAGTTTATTTCTGGGTTCTCTATTCTGTTCCATTGATCTATATGCCTGTTCTTATGCCAGTACCAAGCTGTTTTCAGTAAAATAGCCTTGTAGTATAATGATATCAGGAAGTGTGAAACCTTCCACTTTATTATTTTTTTTCAAGATTGCTGAGGCTATTCATGTTTATTTTTGTTTCCACATAAATTTTTGGAATATGTGTTTTATATCTTTGAGTATGTCATTGGTATTTTAATAAGAATTATATTGAATTTATAGATTGCTTTGGGTAGTATAGACATTTTGATGATGTTTATTCTTCCTAACCATGAGCATGGTATATGCTTTCACTTATTTGAATCTTTCTTGATTTCTTTTTTTTTAATTAATTTATTTTTTATTTTTTAATTTTTTTCTGTATTTTTCTGAAGCCGGAAACAGGGAGAGACAGTCAGACAGACTCCCGCATGTGCCCCATCGGGATCCACCTGGCACACCCACCAGGGGGCGACGCTCTGCCCACCAGGGGGCGATGCTCTGCCCCTCCGGGACATTGCTTTGCTGCGACCAGAGCCACTCTAGCTCCTGGGACAGAGGCCGAGGAGCCATCCCCAGTGCCTGGGCCATCTTTGCTCCAGTGGAGCCTCGGCTCTGGGAGGGGAAAAGAGAGACAGAGAGGAAGGAGAGGGGGAGGGGTGGAGAAGCAGATGGGCATCTCTCCTGTGTGCCCTGGCCAGGAATTGAACCCCGGACTTCTGCACGCCAGGCCGATGCTCTACCACTGAGCCAACTGGCCAGGGCCTTTCTTGATTTCTTTTATCAATGTTTTATAATTTTCCAAGTATAAGTCTTTAATCTCCTTGGTTAAATTTACTGCTAGGTAATTTATTTTTTTTGTTACAGTAGTGAAGGGGATTGTTTCCTTAATTTCTCTTTTTGACAGTTCATTGTTGGTATATAAAAATGCCTCTAATTTCTGAATATTAATTTTATATCCTGCCACCTTGCTGAATTCATTTATCAGGTCCAGTATTTTGACTGAAACTTTAGGGTTTTCTATATACAATATCATATCATCTGCAAAGAATGATAGTTTTACTTCTTCTTTTCAATTTGGATGCCTTTTATTTCTTCTTCTTTTCTGATTGCTGTGGCTAGGACTTCCAGAACTATGTTGAATAAGAATGGTGAAAGGGGGCACCCCTGCCTTGTTCCTGATCTTAAGGGGATTGCTTTTAATTTTTGCCCATTGAGTATGATGTTGGCTGTGAGTATGTCATAGATGGCCTTTATCACGTTGAAGTATGTTCCTTGTATTGCCATTTTGCTGAGAGTTTTGATCATGAACAGGTGCTGGATTTTATCAAATGCTTTTTCTGCACCTATTGAAATTATCATGTGGTTTTTCTCCTTCTTTTTGTTTATGCGACGAATCACTTTGATTGATTTGCAAATGTTGTACCAGCCTTACCTTCCCTGAATAAATCCCACTTGATCATGGTGTATGATCTTTTTCATATATTGCTGGATCTGGTTTGCTAATATGTTGTTGAGGATTTTAGCAACTAAGTTCATCGGGGATATTGGCCTATAATTTTCTTTCTTTGTGTTGTCTTTGCCTGGTTTTGGAATCAGAATTATGCTCGCCTCATAAAAGGAGCTTTGAGGTCTTCCTTCCTCTTAAATTTTTTGAAATAGCTTGAGGAGGATAGGAGTTAGTTCTTCTTTGAATATTTGGTAGAATTCACTTGTAAAGCCATCTGGCCCTGGGCTTTTGTTTGTTGGGAGGTTTTTGATAACTGTTTCAATCTCATTTGTTGTAATCAGTCTTTTTAGGTTTTCTGATTCTTCTAGATTGATTTTTAAGATTATATGTTTCAAGGAATTTGTCCATTTCATCTAGGTTATCTAATTTTTTGGCATACAGTTCTTCTTAGTATTTTCTTACAATTCTTTGTATTTCCGTTATGTCAGTTGTTATTTCTCCACTCTCATTTCTAATTTTATTTATTTGAGTCCTCTCTCTTTTTTTCTTGGTGAGTCTGGTTAAAGGTTCATTGATCTTGTTTACCTTTTCAAAGAACCAGCTCCTGGTTTCATTGATCCTCTATATTGTTTCTTTAGCCTCTATGTCATTTATTTTGCTCTGATCTTTATTATTTCCTTCCTTCTACTACCTCTGGGCTTTACTTGCTGATCTTTTTTTAGTTCTTTTAGATGCAGGGTTAAGTTGTTTATTGAGCTTTTTCTAGCTTCTGAAAGTGTGCCTGTAGTGCTATGAACTTTCCTCTCAGCACTGCTTCGCTGTTTCCCGTAAATTTTGAGTTGTTGTATGCTCATTGTCATTGTTTCTAGGAATTTTTTTTATTTCTTCTTTGATCTAATTCTTAATTCATTCGCTATTTAACACCCTGCTATTTAGTTTCCATATGTTTGAGAATTTTTGAGCTTTTCTGTTGTGATTCATTTCTAGTTTCATGCCGTTGTGATCAGAGAAAGTGCTTGATATGATTTCAGTCTTCTTAAATTTGTTGAGAGCACTTTTGTGCCCTAACATGTGGTCTATCCTAGAGAATGTACCATGAGCACTTGAAAAGAATGTATATTCTGCTGCTTTAGGGTGAAAGGTTCTGAAGATATCTATTATCTCCAATTGATCTAGTGTGTCCTTTAAATCTGCTGTTTTTTTGTTAATTTTCTTTCTTGAAGATCTATCTAGTGATGTTAGTGGGGTAATGAAATCCCCTACTATTATAGTATTGCTATTGATCCTGCCCTTTATATCCATCAAAGTCTGCTTTATATATATAAGTGCTCATATATTAGGTGCATAGATATTTATAATAGTTGTGTCTTCCTGTTGGATTGCTCCCTTTATCATTATGTAGTGACCTTCTTTATCTCTTACTATAGCCTTTGTTTTAAAGGTCATTTTGTCTGATATAAGTATTGCTACTCCAGCTTTTTTTTCATTTTCATTTGCATGAAATACTTTTCTTCATCCTTTTACTTTCAGTCTATGTGCATCTTTTGTTTTGAGGTCTGTCTCTGTAGACAGCATATATTATATGGGTCCTGCTTTCTTATCCACGCAGCTACCGTATATCTTTTGATTGGATCATTTAATCCATTTACATTTAAGATTATTTTTTTTTTAAGATTATTATTGATATGTAGTTTTTTATTGCCACTTTATTCTTTAAAGCTATATTCCTCTTTTTTTGCTATATTCTTCTCCCCCTTTTATTTGTTTACAACAGTCCCCTTAACATTTCTTGCAGCATTGGTTTGGTCGTAATGAATTCCTTGAGGGTGTTTTTGGTCTGGAAAGCTTTTTATTTCTCCTTCAATTTTAAATGATAGCCTTGCAGGATAAAGTAGTCTTGGTTGTAGGCTCTTGTTTTGCATTACTTTGAATAATTCTTGCCATTCCCTTCTGGCTTCAAGTATTTCTGTTAAGAAGTCAAATGTCATCCTTATAGGGTCTCCTTTATAGATGATAGCCTTATTTTCTCTAGCAGCTTTTAATATTTTCTCTTTATCACTTAGCTTTGGTATTTTAATTATGATGTGTCTTGGTGTAGATTTCTTTGGGTTTCTCTTTAATGGAATCCTCTGTGTTTCTTGAACTTGTGTGACTTTTTCCTGCATCAATTTATGGAAGTTTTCAGCTATGATTTAATTGAACAAAAGTCTCTATGTTCAATTCAGTCTCTTGTTCTTTCTCTTCTTCTTCAGGGACCCCTATGATGCGGATATTATTTCTCTTCATGTTGTCACAGAGCTCTCTTAGAGTTTCCTAAGACTCTTTGAGTCTCTTTTCTTTTTGCTGCTCTGCTTCTGTGCCTTTATTTATCTTGTCCTCTAACTCACTGATTTGATCCTCAGCTCCATCCATCCTGCCTTTAATTCCTTCCATTATGGTCTTCATTAATGATACTGTGTTTGTCATTTCTGACTAATTCTTTTTTATTATTTCAATGTCCTTTTTGATACTTGCTATCTCTTTATATAGTTGTTCGTTATGACCATCTATTGTTGTTCTAAGATCTTTGAGCATCTTAACAATCATTATTTTAAACTCTGCATCCTGTAACTTGGTTATATCTGACTCGTTCAAGTCCTTTTCTGGAGATTTCTCTTGATTTATTTGGATTGCATTTCTCTGCCTTCTCATTTTGTCCATGTATAAGAAGGGTGTGGCCCCTGGAGTCCATGTGTGTGGCCTCTGTGTTCCCTATGTGTGGTCTGTCTGCAGGTCCACCCCATCCCCTCTGCTGTTGCTGCCTCGGGCGTATGAGTATGGGCATTGCCAGCACTGGCCTGCTGTGACTGTCACTGTGGTTTCATTGTCTCCTCCATTAGGGGCTGTTTTCACATGCTTGGTCTACAGGCCTGGCTGGCCTTGGCCTTTGCCCCACCCCTGTGGGTGGTGCTGCATGCTGCACTGGATCTGCAAGCCTTGGCATCGTGGGCAGGGTTGAGCTCCTTCAAACTAGTTTTTTCTTTATTGAACTTTTTTCTAGATGTAAATTTCTCACCACTTGAGCTTTAAATGATTCCTCTTTTTTTGCCTTAGAAACAAATAAACAAACAAAAAAAGAAAAACAGCACTGAAGTACAAATGAAACAACTTGTAAGGCAGTACCTTCAGCTCTGTTTTTAAAGTTTTTCTCCTTTGTGAGGCATTTGCTTTCTTTATTAATTTGCTTCTGAGTTCATTAAGTTGCCTCTTGGTGTCTTTTCACATATCATTGATATTTTCAGAACTTTAATTTGAATTCTTTAACATTTAACTCTAAGACTTCCATGTGATTGAGATTTTTTTTCCTGAAGATTTTAAATTTTCTTTCTGAACTATATTTCTTTCTGGCATAGTCATGGTATTTAATTTCTTCTTTCTTGATTGCATTTGAGAGTGGTATTGTTAAGAACCCTAACCAAAAAAAACTAAAATAATTGAAAAATTAAAAAAATATGCAATAAAAACTATAAAAATTCAAAAAATTATGTCAAGAAGAAAAACCACTGGCAAAGGACTGAAAGCAAACAAATGAAATAAAAAAGAAAACACTCAGAAAATAATGATTTAAAAATATAAAAATAAAATGAAATGCAAAAATGAAAAAGAATAAGAAAAAAGGAAAATAAATTTCAGTTTTCTTTGAGGTTTCTTCCAGTAGGTGTCACTGTATTACAGCTTTTAGCTCTGTAAAGTTCCTGGGCTATCCACTGAGATGCTGTTGTTGTAATGATGCAGGTGGGGCCTCAGTCCCATTGGTGGTTGTGGAATGTTGTAAGGGTTTTCCAGCTTCAGTCTTATAGCTTCAGCTTTCCTGCTTTATGGCTTTAGTAATGGTTATCTCAGACTTCTGGGAGCTTCTTCCTATGTCATAACAGACTTGGGGACCAGATACGGAGCATCTCTGTTTTTCAGGGGAGAGAGTGGCTCTGGAGAGCTAGTTTTGGGGCTTGTATCTGCCACTCTCAGTACCATGAGGTGAAGGAGGCAGGATCTGGGTGCCTGGGGACCATGTTTTAGTTTATCTGTCTATGCTGAGTGTGAGCTGTAGGCAGACTGTGGTAACACTGGCCATAATTCCGCGCTCTGGTCACTTTGGTTTATCTCCCTTTCTGTCTCACCGCTTCTCCTAGTAGAAGGAGACCCAGTCATTTCGAGTTTACTTCTTCATACCCCTCAAACAAAATCTGGAAAGCCTGAGCTTTCCTCCTCCCTGTAGTCCAGCATAGAAAAAAAAACCAGTCACTTCAGGATTGTCTCTTCCCCTCTCCAAAGTTTGCTGTGAATGCTTTTTATCTTCTGTTTCCCTTTTCACCCCATCCCACCTTTAGTCCATTTGTTGCATGGATCTTTCAGGTGCACCTGTGAGCCCAGTTGGGATTTCTTTGTTGCATTATAGTTGTTCAGTTTGTTGAAATTTTAAGGGGAGAGATCAGGAGTATCTCTCATGTTGCCACTACTCTGATGTTACAAGATTCTAAGGTGAACAATTTGTTTTGAATTTTCCCACCACTGTTTGAACTTCTCCAGACAAGGAAAGACTCTTTATTCTAAAGTTGTGTATGGCAAAAAGGGGATGTAAGTGGCTTCCTTCTCCACACAAAAATATTTTAAAGGAGGGTAGTTGTCAAGGAGCCTTGGTATAAACATGAATATCTAGTATGTTTTAAATGAAGTTTTCTCATTAGAAATAATTTTCATTCTACTTCACCAGGAATTCTGCAGCAAGTCAACTTTAGGAGCAGTAGCTCATAATTTCTGGGCATTATTCTCCACTTCCTTTTTCAGCAAATGTGTATGCACAGGGCATGTGAGTAGTAGACAAATGTATGAAAGATAAATTCGATTCACAAGATGCTTTTTTTAAGCAGGCAGATTTGCAATGACATACACAAAACAAATTAAAATTATTGAACATTTGTTCCAGGTACTTTCTGCTTATATTATTTAATTTTAAATTTTTCAAAAGTTTTTCAAAATAAGTATTTCATGCACAAATTGCATATGAGAAAATTAAGGCTTGGAGAGATTAAGTAATTTGATTATGGTAAGTGGAGGAAACCAGGCTTAGTCTGTAGGCTTTTCTGTCTCCAAAGTTAATGCACTGTTACTATTATATGTTAATGATTTTATTATTAGTTAAAAATAAATGCCATAAGAATTTCAGAAAATTACTCTATACAAAATCTCACTTTTAAAACCTTACATTACTTTACTCCTGCTATATAGAGACACACAAAATTGAAGCACAGACAATCTTGCCTGACCAGGCAGTTGCGCAGTGGTTAGAGCATCAGATTGGGACGTAGAGGACTCAGTTTTGAGACCCCAAGGTTGCCAGCTTGAGTGCGGGCTCATATGGTTTGAGCAAGGCTCACCAGCTTGAGCCCAAGGTCGCTGGATCGAGCAAGGGGTCACTCCGTCTGCTGTAGTCCCCCGGTCAAGGCACATATGAGAAAGCAATCAATGAAGCACAGGCAATCTCATTGAGCCTTAACAATATTCCTGTTAAATGTACAGATTAACATTTTAAAACTTACAGATAAGAAATATTAGACAGAGTGGTTAAGTAAAATGTCAGAAATCTACAGATTCTAAGTAGTAGAGCCAGTATGTAAAACTGGGTCTTCCTAAGGAGAGAGTCTATATTCTAAGGAATGTGGTTTCTATGCCTTACACATTTGTCATTGTCAGATAATTAGATGTAGAGTTTATTGTAAATTAATTTAGTTGCTGTTCTGTTATGTTTCATGTAATGATTTGATTATGTGTTTATAAAAAATTATTTTGCTGCATGACATACATGAATGTTAGTATGTGAGGATGTGTGGCATCTCCTCATATCTGATTTCTTATTTAATCAAAATTAACTTTTATTGTCATAGACATCATGGTGAACTTGCATGTATTAAAGGGTTAAATTCTTTAGCAGATTTTTATCTAACGTTAATATCTTTAGTTTGTCACATTTTTTTGTTCGGCTAAAATTAACTTCTTCATATATTAGTTCACAGAGTATTTTTTATATATATCAAGGCATGTCTGTGAATGTGATTTTTTATTAAATTTATTGGGGTAACACTGGTCAACAAAATTATAGAGTTTCAGGTGCACAACTTCACAGCACATTATCTGCACACTGCATTGTGTGTTTACCAGCTCAAGTCCTTAGCCATCACCATTTACCCTCCTCTAACCCTCCTCCTTCCTCCAGTCCTGATATTTGGCATGTTTCACTGTCTGTGAGTATAGACACAGAGAGCCTCTCTTCATGCCCTTAGTGTCCATTATCCATTTTAATTTACAGTAAATATTTTCAAAATGGAATGGTTCTTGTTACTGGCGGTTAAACTATAATTTGAGTTTACCTGCTTCAGACTAAAAGTGGCACAGCAGCACACTACTTTTGTGATGCTATTAAACATTATGAAATCTTCTTTTTCTTGGTTTTACACAGAAAACATTATTTTTTTATAAAAACAGAAGAAATTAATTTCATATCTATTATTTAAGTATAAAAGAGAGAGAGAGGATGCATAATAGATTTATGTAGGATGCATGTATTCCCTGAAAGCATGGGTTGTAGAAGGGTCTTCTCCTAAAAAAAGGTAATTACTCTAAGCAAGAGCTACAATGATTTGTACCCTGCCAAAGGTGTAACACTGAAAAAATAACAGCCTTTCAATTTTTCAATTTACTCACTAGTTTTTTAGAAGAAATAATTATTTTCCTATCAATTAGCCTTCAAAAAGCATTTGAGTTTAGTAATTCTTAAGTCAGTTTTAGTTAAACAATATGAAATGACATTATAGAACTTATAATTTTCCTCCAAGGAACAGGTGAAACTTGAAAGTTCTCACACTGCTTTTACTTTTAGAATTTATCTTTTCTTAGCATTTTAGTCAAGTGACTTTACAGGTATTAAAACTAGGAAACAATCTAAGAAGTTCTGCCCCTTTCTAGGGTCAAACCAGAAGTTATATGTTAGAGCTGGAGATATTCTTCAAGATGCAGAGCTATATACTTTTTATTTGTAAAAATCCTGTCAATTCTTATGCCTATCAATATTCTGGTTGGTTTTCTGTATTACCATATATTTGATTTTCAAAGCAAGAGATTGTGAGTTTGGGCTCATTACAATCTTTACACATAGAATATGTTTTTGAGATTTGTTTTCAGTAGAACTTTCCCTTTTTTTAAATTCAGCATCATAAATCTAATTATCCCACTACATCTCCTGGCTTTCATTTCTTCTTAATATTTCTTTGAAAGGTGTTTCTTCTGTTCAGTTTAACCATATCCCAGTCTCCTTGTATTTTCAGATACTATACTCAGTTCCCTTAAAATAACCTATTATCCTGTTTTTTTTACAATTGTTCTCTGCACATTTCAAGCTTTTTACTTTTAGTTTTTCAGGGAAATTTGTATTTGCATACATTTTTACTAGTAGTTTGCTGATGTTGATGAGTCTTTTACTCATTATCTTACAATAAAGTTTTCCATTCCTTCCTTTGTTCCTAGTTGCATATGAGATCTGCCTGTTTGTAAGATATTGCCTCATCCGTATAATTAGAACACAGGAAAAAATTCTTCATGCCCACCATTGTTTATGAATAAGGTTTAGTAACTACATAAATCTCATACAGAAATTATATTAGGTACTCAATGTATTTAAGATAATTTTAATATTTCTTAACCATTTTCTTAATGTCTGCTCTTTTCTATTTATTTTGCATGTAGTCATTTTATAAAATTTATGGCAAGAAGGGATTTATGGTTTTACAGGAAACCTCTGGGAAATCAACATTATGTACAGACAAATTTAATACTTTAAAATATTGAATATTGCCTGGCCAGGTGGTGACACAATGAATAGAGCGTCGGCTTGAGACACTGAGGACCCAGGTTCAAAACTCCAAGGTCACCAGCTTGAGCATGGGGTTGTGCCAGCTTGAGCTTAGGGTCATAGAAATGACCCCATGGTTGCTGGCTTGAGCCCAATGTTCACTGACTTGAAGCCCAAGGTTGCTGACTTAAGCAAGGGGTCATTGGCATGGCTGGCTGAAGCTACCCACCACCATTAGTCAAGGCACATATTAGAAGTGATCAGTGAACAAGTAAAGTGCTGCAACTATGAGTTGATACTTCTCATCTCCCTCTCTTCCTTTCTGTCTGTCTGTATTTCATAAAAATAAAATAAATAAATAAATAAATATATATATATATATAGAGAGAGAGAGAGAGAGTGTTAATATTGATGATTATAAAAACAAGTAATAAATGTTCTTAGTCTAAGGTTTTTCTTATATTTAAGTCACATGAAAACACTTGACAAGAAAGAAATGAGGCACCTCTGAATGTTCTTGTTTTTAGTACCATAACCTAATCTCTCCAGAATATAAGTTTATAAGATGATTAGTATATAAAATTCTACAAAGCTCCAATTTTTATCTCATTGTAGTCTCTGGATTCTTTTCTTTCAAACTAGATTCAATATCTTCGCTCTCAAGAAAGTACAATACATATGCAAAATAACATTTTTGTATTTGGTCACACAGTATGTTTCAAACCATAACAGGAAATACAGAATTAAAATACCAATAATCAAGATAGGTAATAAAAATACTTGAAGTTTTTAAAATCAATTTTCTCAAAGTACATATGTATAAACATTATATTTCTCCTAATTTAAAGAGTTTAGTAGAACATAATTTAAACTCAAGTTAAAGAGTTATAGGATTTTGTATATTTCATCATTTCAGAAAGATTTTCATGAATTTAAAATCATGCTAATAAACAATGGATGTAATTAAGTAAAGGGAAATATTTGGAGAAAATAATAAAATTACAATAGGGTTAGCTCATAGAAATATTTTTTGTATAGGCCTGTTTAGTTGCTAGAATTGGGCACATCCACCTTTGTTATATTTAGTAGTTAAATTAAATGAAGAAGCATACTTATATGATAAGATGAATGCTGTTTATAAAAATCAAATAATAGGCCATGGCTGGCTGGCTCAGTGGTAGAGCGTTGGCCTGGTGTGCAGGAGTCCTGGGTTCAATTCCCAGCCAGGGCACACAGGAGAGGTGCCCATCTGTTTCTCCACCCCTCCCCCTCTTCTTCCTCCCTGTCTCTCTCTTCCCCTCCCGCAGCCAAGGCTCCATTGGAGCAAAGTTGGCCAGAGTGCTGAGGATGGCTCCGTGGCCTCTGCTTCAGGTGCTAGAATGGCTCTGGTTGCAGCAGAGCGGCACCCCAGATGGGCAGAGCATTGCCCCCTGGTGGACATGCCGGGTAGATCCTGGTCGGGCGCATGCGAGAGTCTGTGTGACTGCCTCCCCATTTTCAGCTTTGGAAAAATACAAAAAAAGAAATAAAATAATAAAATTACAGTTTCTAGAAGAAATCACAGTTTTTTCCAGATTCTTAAACCTGCATGATTATCCCCTAGTCTTCATGAAGGAGTACTGTGTCATGTTGTGGATGAGCAGTAACCCACAATAGAAACAGTAAAGCCATTTCTTATGGTATCTGTCAGTGTATGCCTTTTATGTAATTACAATGTGAAGTTCAATAAAAACAATTTTAAGAGGTACTAAAGCATTACATTTGTAGTTAGAATTAGTACATTCATAACATGGTTAGATTGAAATTCAAAATTTAGACTACATGTCTTGAGTATGGATGTACACAGTCTTCCATAAATATTATTTCTTTTTATCTAAAATTTTAATAAAGATTAGATAGCAAAAAGTACATCAGGTTCAGAAATTGTATGTGGCTTAGACAGATTATTTAGAGAGAACATAAATTTAAGGTTTCTGTAAACTAAGGTGCCTAAGCAGACCCTTTCCTGAATAGTTGGTTCCTGACTTCACCTCATTAGGGGATTGGGTTTAGACAGAATAATGGAAAAGTAAAAATATTTTGCAAAAACATTGCACAGTTCATCAGAAAGGAAAATATTAAGAGTTTAAGGGCTTAGAATGTATTTCTAAGATATGATCTGTGGCTCCCAATGTGAGGGCCGATCCTTGTTTGAGAGAGAAGGCACGATGCTCTCTTTGCAAGGTGTCTGTGAATTCAAACATTTGTTCCTCAATGTCTTTAGGTAAATAATAAAGCACACTGTGGTATTTTCTAGAATGAATACTGGCACACTGTGGTATTTTCTAGATAGACCAGACATTTTTCTCTTTTCTCTAAGCTTGCCACAAGAACCATTTTATTCACCAAATAATCAAAGCAGTTGTTTCTAACCTATCCACAGCCACAGATAAAATGAGAACATATTCCAGTAACGTTAACTTTCAAGCAATTTGGCTTCCAACTGAACAGGTTAGGGCCCAGGGGTCTCAAACTCAACTCAGCATGTGGGCCGCAGAGCAAGATCACAGCCGTTTGGCGGGCCGCACTTGGTCTATAAAAGGCAGCTGTTACGCAACACTTTTCTCACTGCAGTTGAAAACAAAAAAAAGTCAGTGCAACAAGCACAATCATACATGCAGTTTACTCAGTGTTACAAAACGACCAGAAACTGTAGTTCGCATCACAACTGCTGTTAACTAAGCTAATATCTAGCTAGGATGCTAGAGAAATGAAAAATACAAGTAGGCCCCTAGGCTTACTTAATTTTATCCAAAATATTTTGAACTTCGTGGATTAGTCTGTGGGCCGCACAAAATTGTTCAGCGGGCCGCATGCGGCCCGCGGGCCGCGAGTTTGAGACCCCTAGGTTAGGCCACATATCCTTAACACATTTTAAAAAAGTGAGAGATAATATGGTTAGCAGTTTCATTCACTACATGAATGAATGGATAAACAAATGAAGTATCACTAAAATTATCAGAGTGCATTAAACTGTGATTTAATTTGTTAAGCTTAGTGATCATTTGTTTTGATTTTTGGAGTTATTTTACATAAAAATCAGTAGTAAGTATTTTCTGATGTTATGTAGGTTTAATAACTACATATTATAACAGGTTGATTTACTTTTTATTTCATTGTCTCCTGTTATATTCTGTTTTTATTTTTGGAAATGAAATGACTATAATTTTTATACTTGGGATGTGAAAATTTAAGGTTCTTGAACTAATTAAAACAAAACTACGAACTCAGAAGCAAGCAAGCAAACAAAAAACTCGGAGGGCACCTCTTTCACTAGAAAGGTAATGGGGTATAAGATATGAATTAAGGACCCCTTGAAGTAATACACAACCAATCATGATCTACTCTGGATCCAGGCTCATTAATGATGAGTGGTCCTGCACAGCAAGGCGCATGGAATCACCCATGAAGTTGTAGGAAGAGATTGAGTTTTCCACGCATGTGTGTACACCATGAGAGAACAGGGAACTACACATCAACAAACTGTTTTGAAGTTATGAACTTCTGTTTAATTTAAAAACCTCTACAAGCAGAAACTATTTTTGCTTATGTGAAAAACTGGATTGTATACTGACTGAATGGTGTTTGTCTTTAGTTATTTGGAAAAGTTGATAGCATGTAGCACTCTATTACCTGTGGTGATGGATAAAGGAAAGCATTTAGTTAGGTAATAAAAGTCAGTTACCTGAGAAAGCATATTTCATGAGCAGGGGCCAACCCCTTTCACTTTATATGAATATATAATAGTGACATATGCACTACCTTTCATTATTTGTTTTAAATTTTTGATTGCCTCAGTTTTTCTTTTAGGTTGTTATAGATATGTATGGAAAATATTCGTTTCAGTTTAACTGATTTTTATTGGTTTAATAAATTACAACAAAAAGTTCTTGTTACTCTGATTCAATACCTGATTTTTTTTCTCTGATAATATATCAATGTCTTCATGTTTATACTGTAGTGTTACTCAGTTTAAAACATGATTAGACTTAAACTTTAACCTATGATGGCTGTGAATCTATTTCATTGTCTAGCAATGAAAAAAAGTTTCATCGGCCTAGTGTGCGGAGGACCCGGGTTCGATTCCCGGCCAGGGCACACAGGAGAAGCACCCATTTGCTTCTCTACCCCTCCACCGCGCCTTCCTCTCTGTCTCTCTCTTCCCCTCCCGCAGCCAAGGCTCCATTGGAGCAAAGATGACCCAGGCGCTGGGGATGGCTCTGTGGCCTCTGCCCCAGGCGCTAGAGTGGCTCTGGTCGCAACATGGCGACACCCAGGATGGGCAGAGCATCGCCCCCTGGTGGGCAGAGCGTCGCCCCATGGTGGGCGTGCCGGGTGGATCCCAGTCGGGCGCATGTGGGAGTCTGTCTGACTGTCTCTCCCTGTTTCTAGCTTCAGAAAAATGCAAAAAAAATTAAAAAAAAAAAAAAAAAGAAAAAAAGTTTCATTCTGACATGTGAGGCATATGTCAAATATGGCAAAGATGTAAGTTTAAACTAAAGGAGAAATGTTATATGAGTGCACATATGTCTATTTGAATATTTGCACAAAGTATTGGCAAAATGCTAGAAAGAAATATTTTGTAACTCTGTGAATTATAACAAAGTAACCTGTAAAAGTTCAAATTACTAGGTACACAAATTAGTTTTGAGGACAGCCACCATATTAGTAATTTATTATGAATAAAGATAGCTTTTTACTTAAAAAATTGACAATTTTGTTCATATTTTTATGCCATCCTCTCCAAAATGAAATAAACTAATATAGTTATATAGGCAAACCTTATAAACATTGTTTATAGTAATACAAAAGCAGAAACAATCTAAATGCTCATGAATAGTAAATAATAATTAATAGTCTTTTCTTAAAATTGTAATGTTTCTATTACATATTACACTGTATAGAAACAAAAGCAAGAACATATTTTAAAAAACAAAATCATATATGTGTGTATTTCTGTGTTATTCTGAATATATATTGCAAGCATAAATGTGCAACTGCCAGCTGTTTAAATTTAGGAAGAAGGGAGAAAATATTACTCAGTTTTTTAAGGTAGTTACCTCTGGGAAAATAGGGTCAAAATTAGATGTATGGAGGTATATCTTTATATATATAATTATTTTTAATGGGAGTATAAAGTAGATTTTTTTGGCATTTTATTCTTTATTATTGTGATTTTTAATTGATTTTTTCATTTTTAATGAATTTATTAGAATGATACTGGTTAACATAATTATAAAGGTTTCAGGTGTACAATTCTACAACACATCATCTGCACACTGTATTGTGTGTTCACCACTCCAAGTCAAATCTTCCTCC
Source organism: Saccopteryx bilineata (assembly GCF_036850765.1). NCBI lineage: Eukaryota > Metazoa > Chordata > Mammalia > Chiroptera > Emballonuridae > Saccopteryx > Saccopteryx bilineata. Next base: position 319,949,499 of record NC_089491.1, read on the forward strand.
ATCACCATTTATCCTCCTTGTATTTGCCTCTCCCCTGACAATTCACATGCTGTTGTTCATGTCCAAAGTTTTTTCTGGGTGTTTTTTTTCTCAATTTCTTCACCCCACTGCCCCAGTCATCTCACTCTGAAAGTTTTCAGCCTGCTCTCTATCAATGAGTCTGTCTCTATTTTGCTTGTTAGTGAATTCTGTTCATTACACATATATAAGTGAGATCATGTAGTACTTGTTATTTCACTTAGCATAATGCTCAAGTACAGTTTATGCTCAATATTCTTTTGTATTAGTTTTAGATATACAGCATAGTGGTGGATAATTATATACTTTTACAAAGTGTTCTCCCTGATATTTCCAGTACCCACCTGACACCATACATAGATATTATAGTATTATTGACTGTATTCCACATGCTGTTTTTTATACCCCCATGACTATTTTGAAACTACCAGTCTGTACGTATACCCTTTGAAACTATGAGATACAGTCTATTCTCTGTATGTACGCCATACTTTACACCCCCTTGACTATTTTGTAACTACCAATCTGTACTTCTCAATCCCTTCACCTCTTTCACACAATCCTTCCAACCCCTTCCCCTCTGGCAACCATCAGTCTATTCCCTGTATCTGAGTTTGTTCTTTAGTTTCCACATATAACTAATACCATATGGCATTTGTTTTTCTCTTACTTGACTTAGGATAATACCTTCTAGGTTCATCTATGTGATCACAAATGGTGAGATTTTGATCCTTTTATGGCCAGGTAATATTCTATTGTATATATGTATCCCAGCTTTTTATCAACGCATTTATTGATGGGCAATCTGGATTGTTCTTTCTACAGTTTGGCTACAGGCTACAATGAACATAGCAGTTCATTCATTCTTTCAAACTAGTGTTTTGGGTTTCTTTAGTATATATACCAAGAAAGAGAAATGCTGGGGCATAAAGCAATTTTATTTTTACTTTTTTGAGGAACCTCCATACTGGTTTCCATAGTGGCTGCAACTATCTGCATTCCCACCAAAAATGCACAAGGGTTAACTTTTCTCCACATCCTCACCAACACTTGCTGTTTCCTGATAATAGCTATTGAGAGAGGTGTGATATTTCATTGTGGTTTTAATTTTAATTTCTCTAATGATTAGTGACATTGAGCATCTCTTCATATATCTAATGACCATCTGTATGTACTCTTTGGAAAAATATCTATTCAGATCCTTTGTCTATTTTTTAATTGTTGGTTTTATGAGCTCTTTATAAATTTTAGAGATAAATCTCTTATTAGATGTATCATTGGTGAATGTGTTCTCCCATTCAGTAGATTGTCTTTTCAATTTGTTGATGGTTTCCTTTGCTGTGAAAAAACATTTTAGTGTGATATGGTCCCACTTGTTTATTTATTTATCTTGCCAGAGTAGATTTCATATATATATTAAAAAGTTACTTAGAGAGATGTCTGAGATTTTACAACCTATGTTGTTTTCTAGAATTTTTATGGTTTTGAGTTCAATATTTAAGTCTTCAATCCATTTTGAGTTTATTCTTGAGTGTGGTGTAAGGAGATGATCTTGCTTCATTTTTTTGCACATTATCTGCTCAGTTTTCCAACACCACTTATTAAATAGACTGTTTTTACCCCATTGTATGTTTTTACCTTTTTGACAAATATTAATTGACCATAAAGGAATGGGCTTATTTATGGAATCCATATTCTGTTTCATTGTTCTAGATTTCTTATGCCAGTACCATGTTGTTTTGAGTACCATCACCTTGTAGTATGATTTGACATTAGGTAGTATAATTCCTTCAACTTTATCCATCTTTCTAAAAGTTGTGGCTATTCAGAGTCATTTGTGGTTTATTATAAATTTTTGGATTATTTGTTCTAGTTTTGCAAAATATACCCTAAATATTTTGATAGGAATTGCATTGTATGTATGGATTACTTTGAGTAGCATGGGCATTTTAAGAATGTTAATTCTTTTTATCCATGAGTATGGTATATGCTTCTACTATTTGTAATTTCTTCTTTCAGTGTTTTATAATTTTTTAAGCACAGATCTTTTACCCACTTGATTACATTTATTTCTAGGTATATTTTTTATTAAATTGTGAATGGAATTGTTTTCTTAGTTTCTTTTTCTAGTAGTTCATTATTAGTATATATAACTGACTTCTGGATATTTACTTTGTACCAAATTTATTTATCAGTTCCAGTAGGGTTTTTTTTGGGGGGGGGTTGTTTGTGTTTTGTTTGGTAGAATCTTTAGGATTCTCTATGTACAGTATCATGTCATCTATAAGTAATGCCAGTTTTCCATCTTCATCTCAAATCTGGACATTTTTATTTCTTATTCTTGTCTAACTGCTGTGGGTAGGACTTCCAGTACTATGTAAAATAAGCATGATGAATGTGGACATTCCTATCTTGTTCCTGGTCATAAAGAAAATGTTTTAAAATTTTTCTCATTGAATATGCTTGCTGTAGGTTTTTCATATGTGGCCTTTATTATATTGATATATGTTCCCTCTATTCCAAATTTGTTGATAGTTTTTCTTTAATTTTTATTAATATATTTATTCATTTTAGAGAGGGCAGAGAGAGAGAGAAAGAGAAGGGGGTAGGAAGCATCAAGTCCATATGTGCCTTTTCCAGGCAAGCCAAGGATTTCGAACCGGTGACCTCAACATTCCAGGTTAACACTTTTATCCACTGTACCACCACCACAGGTCGGGCTGTTGAGAATTTTATCATAAATGGGTACTAGATTTTATCACGTGTTTTTTCTGCATCTATTGATACGATTATATAATTTTTGTTTCTTTATTTTATCTTTTTTTAAAATTTTATTTACAAAATTAAATTTAACAGGGTGACATTGATCAATAAGAGTACATAGGTTTCTGGTAAACATTGCCATGGTATTTGAACTGTTGATTGTGCAGTGTACCCATCACACAAAGTCAAATCATTTTCCATCACCTTATATTTGTCCCTCTTTACACCCTTCCTCCTACGCCTTCCCCACATCCCCCTCCCTAACAATTTCTGAATTTGACACCAAAGGCAAGGAAAGTAAAGGCAAAAATAAATGAATGGAACTATATTAAATTTAAAAGCTCTGCACAGCAAAAGAAACTGACAACAAAACAAATAGGCAGCCAATATGTACAACAAAAGATATATGTACAAACAAAAGCTTCAATAAAGGGTTAATATACAAAATATATAGAGAACTCACAAAGCTCAACAACAAACAAGCAAATAATCCAATTAAAAATGGGGAGAGGACCTGAACTGACACTTCTCCCAAGAGATCATATAATTTTTATTTCTTATTTTTTTATATGTTGTGTTACATTATTTGATTTGTGAATATTGTACTAACCTTGGATCACTAGAATAAATCCCACTTTATCATAGTGTAGGATCTTTTTAATGTATTGCTGAATTCAGCTTGGTAATGTTTTATTGAAGATTTTTGCATCTATGGCATTAGGAACATTGGTCTACATATATATTTTTTTCTTTTTAGTATCTTTATCTGGTTTTGGAATTAAAATAATGCTGTCCTTATAAAATGAGCGTTTTTCTCTCTGAAATTTTTGAAATAGTTTGAAAAGGATAAGTGTTGAATCTTTTTTGAACATTTGGTAGAATTGACCTGTAAATCAATCTGATTCAGGACTGTTTTTGTTAGAAGTTTGTCGATTACCGCTTTAATTTCATTAGTCATAATTCTATTTCTTCTTGATTAAGTTTTTGGTGACTGTATATTTCTAGGGATTTATTCATATCTTCCAGATTGTTCAATTTGTTGGCATATACTTTTTCTTAATATTTTCTTATAATCCTTTGTGTTTCTGTGGTATCCATTGTTACTTTTTTATGCCTGATTTCATATATTTGAGTCTTTTTAATCTCTCTTACTCTCTCTCTCTCTTTTTCTTTTTTTTTTCTTTCTTTTTTTTTTTTTTGATGCATCTTGTTTACCTTTTCAAAGAACCATCTTTCGGTTTCATTGTTTCTTTTTATTCTTTTTTTAGACTCTAGTTTATTTATTTCTTCTCTGATGTTTATTATTTCCTTTCTTCTACTAACTTTAGAATTTGTTGTTCTTTTTCTAGTTCCTTTAAGTTAAGTTCTTTTTTTTTTTTTTTGTATTTTTTTGTATTTTTCTGAAGCTGGAAACGGGGAGAGACAGTCAGACAGACTCCCGCATGCGCCCGACTGGGATTCACCCGGCACGCCCACCAGGGGCGACGCTCTGCCCACCAGGGGGCGATGCTCTGCCCATCCTGGGCGTCGCCATATTGCGACCAGAGCCACTCTAGCGCCTGAGGCAGAGGCCACAGAGCCATCCCCAGCGCCCGGGCCATCTTTTGCTCCAATGGAGCCTCGGCTGCGGGAGGGGAAGAGAGAGACAGAGAGGAAAGTGCGGCGGAGGGGTGGAGAAGCAAATGGGTGCCTCTCCTGTGTGCTCTGGCCGGGAATCGAACCCAGGTCCTCCGCACGCTAGGCCGACACTCTACCGCTGAGCCAACCGGCCAGGGCCTTGCAGTTAAGTTTTTTATTTGAAATTTTTTTTGTTTCTTGAGGTAGGCCTGTAATGCTATGAATTTCCCTCTTAGGATTGTTTTCACTGTGTCCTATAGACTAGGGTTGTTTTGTGTTTTTCACTGGTTTCAAGATAGCTTTTGATTAAATCCATCTGATCCTGTGTATTATTTAAGGCCACTGTTTCTTTGTTGATTTTCTGTCTGGAAAATCTATTTATTGATGTCAATAGCATGTTGAAATGCCCTGCTATGGCTGTATTACTGTCAATCTCTTTATGTTCATCAAGATTTGCTTTATATAATTACACATTTTTTGATGAGTATATAAATATTTACAGGGGTTATATCATTTTGTTGAATTAATTCCTTTTTCATTATGTGGTGTCTCTCTTAGTCTCTTATTATAGACTTTTTAAAGGTTTATTTGTCTGATAAAAATATTGCTATCCCAGCTTTTTATTTTCATTTCTATTTGCATGAAATATCTTTTTCCATCTTTTTACTTTTAGTCTATGTGTGTCTTTCATTCTCAGGTGGATCTCTCACAGATATATATATATATAGTTTTTTTTTCCATTCAACTACCTATGCCTCTTGATTGGAGCATTTAAGCCATTTACATTTAGTGATTATTGTAAAATATGTATTTATTGACATTTTATTCTTTATAAATACGTATGTTCTTTTTCTTCTTTATTTTAGTGTTGTGTGTGTGTGGGGGGGGAAGGTCTTTATATGTCCTTTGATTCTAAATGATAGCCTTGCTGGGTAGGGAACCATATTTCTCCATGTATAAGGTGAACCCTTATTTGAAAAATTTGGGGTCTAAAAACTGAGTATGTCTTATATGGTGGTTGTGGCATTTCAAATGCCATAGATAGAAATGAGGATGAGGCAATGCATGAAGACAGTGATTCGTCATGAAACACAGATGAGGACAAGCTAATGAATGAGAGTTTTGACAGTGATGAAGAGTTGTATGAATTTGATGATGAATAAAACTTGAGTTCAATAACTTTATGTAATACATTTTTTTTAATATCAGGTCCCAAAATTAAGGTGTGTCTTATAGATGGGAGCATCTTATACATGGGGAAATACTAATCTTTGTTTTAGGTCCTTACTTTAATCACCTTGGATATTTCATCCTAATTCCTTCTGGCCTACAAAGTTTCTGTTGATAAATAAGATGACAGTTTTATTGGCTCTACCTTGAAGGTACTTCTCTCTTTCTTTTGCTGCTTTTAATATTTTCTCTTTGTCTTTAATTTTTGACATTGTGAATGTGTGTTGTTGTGGTCCTTTTTCGGGTCTCTTTTTGGGATTCTTTGCATTCACCAAATTAGAGAAGCTTATAGTCATTATTTCTTTAAATAGTTTCTCAATTGCTTGTTTTCTTTCTTCTCATTCTGGTACCTTTATGATGCAGATGTTGTTACACTAGATGTTGTTCCAAAGATCACTTAAACTATCCTTATTTTTTTTAAATAATTTTATTTTTTTAATGGGGTGACATCAATAAATCAGGATACATATATTCAAAGATAACAGGTCCGGGTTATTTTTTGTTCAATTATGTTGCATACCCATCACCCAAAGTCAGATTGTCCTCTGTCACCTTCTATCTTGTTTTCTTTGTGCCACTCCCCACCCCCTTTCCCTCTCCCATTCCCCCCTCCCCCCTGTAACCACCACACTCTTATCAATGTCTCTTAGTTTCACTTTTATGTCCCACCTACTTATGGAATAATGCAGTTCCTGTTTTTTTCTGATTTACTTATTTCGCTTCGTATCATGTTATCAAGATCCCACCATTTTGCTGTAATTGTTCCGATGTCATTATTTCTTATGGCTGAGTAGTGTTCCATAGTGTATATGTGCCACATCTTCTTTATCCAGTCATCTATTGATGGGCTTATTGGTTGTTTCCATGTCCTGGCCACTGTGAACAATGCTGCAATGAACATGGGGTAGCATGTGTCTTTACGTATCAATGTTTCTGAGTTTTGGGGGTATACACCCAGTAGAGGGATTGCTGGGTCATAAGGTAGTTCTATTTTCAGTTTTTTGAGGAACCACCATACTTTCTTCCATAATGGTTGTACTACTTTACATTCCCACCAACAGTGTATGAGGGTTCCTTTTTCTCCACAGCCTCTCCAACATTTGCTATTACCTGTCTTGCTAATAATAGCTAATCGAATAGGTGTGAGGTGGTATCTCATTGCAGTTTTGATTTGCATTTCTCTAATAGCTAAAGAAGATGAGCATCTTTTCATATATCTGTTGGCCATTTGTATTTCTTCCTGGGAGAAGTGTCTGTTCATATCCTCTTCCCATTTTTTATTGTATTGTTTGTTTGTTTGTTGTTGAGTTTTATGAGTTCTTTGTATATTTTGGATATTAGGCCCTTATCTGAGCTGTTGTTTGAAAATATCATTTCCCATTTAGTTAGTTTCTGTTTATTTTGTTATCAGTTTCTCTTGCTGAGCAAAAACTTCTTAGTCTGATGTAGTCCCATTCATTAATTTTTGCCTTCACTTCTCTTGCCTGTGGAGTCAAATACATAAAATGCTCTTTAAAACCCAGGTCCATGAGTTGAGTACCTATGTCTTCTTCTATGTACTTAATTGTTTCAGGTCTTATGTTTAGATCTTTGATCCATTTTGAGTTAATTTTTGTACATGGGACAAACTGTAGTCCAGTTTCATTCTTTTGCATGTGGCTTTCCAGTTTTCCCAGTACCATTTATTGAAGAGGCTTTCTTTTCTCCATTGTGTGTTGTTGGCCCCTTTATCAAAAATTATTTGACTATATATATGTGGTTTTATTTCTGGACTTTCTATTTGTTCCATTGGTCTGAGTGTCTATTTTTGTGCCAATACCATGCTGTTTTGATTGTCGTGGTCCTATAATAGAGTTTGAAGTCAGGTATTGTAATGCCCCCAGCTTCATTCTTTTTCTTTAGGATTGCTTTGGCTATTCGGGGTTTTTTATACTTCCATATAAATCTGATGATTTTTTGCTCTATTTCTTTAAAAAATGTCATTGGAAGTTTGATGGGAATTGCATTAAATTTGTATATTGCTTTGGGTAATATAGCCATCTTGATTATATTTATTCTTCCTAGCCAAGAACAAGGTATATTCTTCCATCTCATTATATCTTTTTCGATTTCCCTTAACAATGGTTTATAGTTTTCATTATATAAGTCCTTTACATTCTTTGTTATGTTTATTCCTAAGTATTTTATTTTTTTTGTTGCAATCGTGAAGGGGATTATTCTTTTGAGTTCGTTCTCAATTGTTTCATGGTTGGCATATAGAAAGGCTATTGACTTCTGTATGTTAATTTTGTATCCTGCGACCTTACTGTATTGGCTTATTGTTTCTAGGAGTCTTTTTGTGGATTCTTTGGGGTTTTCGATGTATAGGATCATATCATCTGCAAAAAGTGATACCTTTACTTCTTCTTTTCCAATATGGATGCCTTTTATTTCTTTGTCTTGTCTGATTGCTCTGGCTAGAACCTCTAGTACCACATTAAATAAGAGTGGAGAGAGTGGACAACCCTGTCTTGTTCCTGATTTAAGAGGGAAAGCCTTCAGTTTAGTGCCATTTAATATGATGTTAGCTGATGGTTTATCATATATGGCCTTTATCATGTTGAGATATTATCCTTCTATACCCATTTTGTTGAGAGTCTTAAACATAAAATTCTGTTGTATTTTATCGAAAGCCTTTTCTGCATCTATTGATAAGATCATGTGGTTTTTGTTCTTTGTTTTGTTGATATGGTGTATTATGTTAACCGTTTCACATATGTTGAACCATTCTTCAGATTCTGGGATGAATCCCACTTGATCATGATGTATTATTTTTTTAATATGTTGTTGTATTCGATTTGCTAGTATTTTGTTTAGTATTTTAGCATCTGTATTCATTAGAGATATTGATCTGTAGTTTTCTTTTTTTGTACCATCCTTGCCTGGTTTTGGTATGAGGGTTATGTTGGCCTCATAAAATGTGTTTGGAAGTATTGCTTCTTCTTCAATTTTTTGGAAGACTTTGAGTAGAATAGGAACCAAGTCTTCTTTGAATATTTGATAAAATTCACTGGTATAGCCGTCAGGTCCTGGACTTTTATTTTTGGGGAGGTTTTTAATGATTTTTTCTATTTCTTCTCTACTGATAGGTCTGTTTAGGCTTTCTGCTTCTTCTTGACTCAGTCTAGGAAGGTTGTATTGTTCTAGGAATTTATCCATTTCTTCTAGGTTGTTGAATTTAGTGGCATAAAGTTTTTCATAGTATTCTACAATAATTCTTTGTATATCTATGGTGTCCGTGGTGATTTCTCTTCTTTCATTTTGGATTTTGTTTATATGAGTTCTTTCTCTTTTTTCCTTGGTAAGTCTTGCCAAGGGTTTGTCAATTTTGTTGATCTTTTCAAAGAACCAGCTCCTTGTTCTATTAATTTTTTCTATAGTTTTTCTGTTCTCTAATTCATTTATTTCTGCTCTGATTTTTATTATCTCCTTTCTTCGGCTGGTATTGGGTTTTCTTTGTTCTTCTTTTTCTAGTTCCTTAAGGTGGGAAGTTAAGTGGTTCACTTGGGCTCTCTCTTGTTTGTTCATATATGCCTGAAGTGATATGAACTTCCCTCTTATCACTGCTTTTGCTGCATCCAATAGATTCTGATATGTCGTATTATCATTTTCATTAGTCTGTATATATCTTTTGACCTCTGCACTTATTTCTTCTTTGACCCATTCATTTTTTAAAAGTATGTTGTTTAGTTTCCACATTTTTATGGGATTTTTTTCCTCTTTTTTGCAGTTGAATTCTAGTTTCAAGGCTTTATGATCAGAAAATATGCTTGGTACAACTTCAATTTTTCTGAATTTGCTGATGTTGTTTTTGTGGCCCAACATATGGTCAATTTTTGAGAATGATCCATGTACACTGGAGAAAAATGTATACTCTGTCACTTTGGGATGAAATGTCCTGTAGATGTCTATCATATCCAGGTGCTCTAGTGTTTTGTTTAAGGCCACTATGTCTTTGTTGATTCTCTGTTTGGATGACCGATCTAGAGCCGTCAGCGGTGTATTGAGGTCTCCAAGTATGATTGTATTTTTGTCAGTTTTTGTTTTAAGATCAATAAGTAGCTGTCTTATATATTTTGGTGCCCTTGGTTTGGTGCATATATATTAAGAATTGTTATGTCTTCTTGATTCAGTGTCCCCTTAGCCATTATGAAATGGCCATTTTTGTCTCTGAGTACTTTTCCTGTCTTGTAGTCAGCATTATCCGATATGAGTATTGCTACACCTGCTTTTTTTTGGATGTTATTTGCTTGGAGTATTGTTTTCCAGCCTTTCACTTTGAATTTGTTTTTATCCTTGTTACTTAGATGAGTTTCCTGTAGGCAGCATACAGTTGGATTTTCTTTTTTAATCCATTCTGCTACTCTGTGCCTTTTTATTGGTGAGTTTAATCCATTTACATTTAGTGTAATTATTGATACTTGTGAGTTCTCTATTGCCATTTTATATCTTGCTTTCTGTTAGTTTTGTGTCTTGTTTGATCCTTCTCTTTCGTTTTTCTATCTTTTGTTTTTATTTGGTTGTATTCCATACATATTTCCTCTGTTGCTATCTTTTTTATCTCATGTGCTTCTGTGGTGGTTTTTTCAATGGTGGTTACCTTTGAGTAATGAAAAGGGTCCCTACCCTGTTCATTGTAGCGAACTATTTTGTGAGTACTTTTGCACTCCATCGTCCTTTGCTACTGTTAATCTTCATCTTCTCCCCCTCTTTGTTGTTGTCACAGTTTAAATTTGGTTTTATTGTGTTCTTCTTGGAGCTTTTACTTGTGGCTCTGTTTTTTTTTTCTTTGTATCTGATTGGAGAACCCCCTTTAGTAATTCCTGGAGTGGGGGTTTTCTGATGATAAATTCCCTCATCTTTTCTGTATCTGTGAATGTTTTTATTTCTCCATATTTGAAGGATAGCTTTGATGGGTATAGTATTCATGGCTGAAAGTTCCTCTCTTTCAGGACTTTAAAAATTGGGGTCCACTCTCTTCTAGCTTGTAGAGTTTCTGCTGAGAAATCTGATGATAATCTAATGGGCCTTCCTTTATATGTTGTATTCTTCTTTTCCCTGGCTGCCTTGAGAATTTTTTCTTTGCTGTTGGTTTGTGCCAATTTCATTATGATATGCCTTGGAGTAGGTTTGTTGGGGTTAAGAAAACTCGGTGTTCTGTTTGCTTCTTGAACTTGAGGCTTTAGTTCTTTCCACAGGCTTGAGAAGTTCTCATCTATTATTTGTTTGAGTATGTTCTCCATTCCATTTTCTCTCTCTTCTCCCTCTGATATACCTATTATTCTTATGTTATTCTTTTTGATGGAGTCAGATAATTCTTGTAGGGCTATCTCATTTTTTTAAAATTTTTGATTCTCTTTCTTCTTCTCTCTGTTGTGCCTCAAGTTGCTTGTCTTCTATTTCACTAATCCTCTCTTCTATCTGACCTGTTCTATTAGCTAAGCTTGTTACTTCGTTTTTCAGCTCGTGAATTGAGTTTTTCATCTCTGTTTGATTTGTTTTTATAGTTTCAATTTCCTTGGACATATATTCTTTGTGTTCATTGAGTTGTTTTCTGAGCTCCCTAAATTGCCATTCTGTGTTTTCTTGTATATCTCGGAGGGTTTTTAGGATTTCTATCTTGAATTCTCTGTCATTTAGCTCCAAGGTTTCCAATATATTAAAATTTTTCTCCATAGATTTTTCCTCATCTAGCTGTGTTACCTCTCTTTCTTTTGTATCCATGATATTCGATTTTCTCTTCCTTAATGGCATCTGAGGGTGGTTTTGTTGATAGTATTAATGAGATTTAATAAAGAATAAAAAGTTAAAAAAATAAAAAATCGAAAAGAGTTGTTTTTTTTTTAAAAAAAATTAATAATGGAATAAGGAAAAATAAAATAAAATAAAAATTTTAAAAAAAGGAAATTATTCCCCCCTTCTTTTTTCCTCTCCTCTCCTCTCCCATCTTTCTTGAGAAAATCTTGTGGTGAACTGTGAATTATAACAAACAATGTCTGTAATGGCGGGCCTGATTTGGGGAAAAGTAATAAAGGGGCAAAAAAAAAAAAAGAAAAGAAAAGAAAAAGAAGGGGGTATGGACCCACAAAAAGCAAATAAGGAAAAAAATTGGGTCAAGAATAAAATCATTTGCTTTTAGGTGTTGGTTGTCTAAGAGTTATGATGAGAGGAATAAGAGGAAAACAGAAAAATGGGGGGACAAATTAAAAAATTACTATTGTATTTAGTGGAACAAGAACTAGATAAAATGGAGAGCCAGGGATGGGAGCACTGCTAGTGAGTTAAAAAGGTGAAGTAAAAACTCCCCAAAATGCCACAAACATAAGTTTGAGTCCCAGATAAGATAATATGTTTGTTATTGAGGTTTGAATGAGAGGAGATGTAAAGGAGAAAGGAAGAAACTAATATAGAGGGAGAAAAGAAAGAGAGAGAGATAAAAAAAAGAGGGAACCACTAAAAGAAGAAAAAAGAAAAAAAGAGGAGAGAGAGAGAGAGAGAGTTAAGGGTTTTGGAGTGCAACCCTCATAGAGAGAAAGGAAGAGGAGAGAAAAGATAATGGGAGATGTAACACTTATGGGTAGTGTAGTTCAAGGAGAGGAGAGAGTAAGACCGGCAGATAGTTAATCGGCCAAATTAGAGGAGGAAAAAAAATATCAAGAATGAAGATAAGAGAAACAAACGAACAAATATAATAAAATGGGATAGGTTATAAAGTCTGCAGATTATTCTTGATTTTGAGAGGTTATCTTCTTGCTTTTTCTTTTCTCTCCCTCTTCCTGGTCAGTGACTCTGTGCCCTGGGTTCTGCCCCTTTGGCACACTCAGGTAGAGGTTTGCAGTTGATAAGTCTCTATGGCAATGTCATGTATTGTGCTTTAGTCTCGTTGGCAGTCGAGGCTCATTAGCATTTATAGGCTCCGACAGTGAGAGAGTCCGTGTTCCTGGAGCCTTTCTCCTAGTCTTTCCTTCCTCAATTAGTAGCCTGATAATCCAGCTATGGGGTTGCTGCTGCTTCTGCCTGGATAGTAAGAGGCTCAAAGAGCTGGCAACTCCCCACTCTATTTTCACTCAGCACAGGGCTCTGGGTAAGGCTCAGTCAGTCAGAGCTGCTAGCATAATCAGGCAGGGTTTCCGCCCACTCAAAGACCTCTGGCTCTGCCACTCTGTCCGGTAACACAGGCGGGCGCCCACTTCCGGGGCGCTTGGAGGAAACTCTCGCTCACTATTTGCGCTTTCTTTCTATTGTTTTGATTGGGTGTTTTCTTCAACCTTGTTTTCCAAATCATTGATTTAGTTTTTTGCTTCATCTAACTACTGTATATCCTTTTAGTGTACTGTTCATTTCTGACTGGACCTTTTTTTATGGTTTCTATGTTTTTTTATGCTTTCTATCTCTTTGTTGAAGCTCTTTCTAAGCTCTTTAAGCATCATTATAACTATTGTTTTGAATTCTGCGTTTTGTAGAACGCTTGCCTCCATATAATTTAGTTCTTTCTCTATAAATTCCCATTTTGGTCTCTCTCTCTCTCTCTCTCTCTCTCTCTTTTGCTTTACGTTGGTCTGCTGTGTTTTCTAGTCTATGTATAGTTGGCTTATATAGTAGGTTTCCTGTCGCACCCAGCAGAACAGTCTCCTTAATCACCTAAGCTAGGTTATCTAGGAATGTCCCTTGTGTGTGTTATGAAAGTCCTTTTGTTGGAATGAATCTTGCTTGCTAGATGTCCATTCATATTTGGGGTCATTCCTTGAGCTGGCTAACTGAGAATCAATTCTGACCACAGTATATGAGCTGCTTTGCACGTGTTGACCACACTAACTAGTATTTACCTCAACAGAGTCTGCTGTCTGCTGAACTCTCCCTTTGGAAGTACAACTTGTAAAGCTTATAGATCCTGCTCTGATGTTGGCTGAAACTCACCACTGGGTGTGTTCTTTTGGGGCTTATTGGGAGGATCTTTGGTACAGGTCAATGTTAGACTCTGCTAGTGACTGCCTTAAGCAACATGTTTGGAGCTACAGAGCAAGTCACAATTTGTGACTCCTTCTGTTGGGACTAGATATGCATAGGAAGGACCAAACGTTGCACCAAGACTGGCTTCCACCATCACTGAACTGAGGGGTAGGTCAGCAAAAGTCCCAAGTCACCACGAGATTCACCTCCACTTGCCTCTGCCTGCTAGCTGCCTGTTATGTTCAGTCACTGTGAGAGCTTCTAGAAGTACTCAGATTGCAAGAGGTAGTCTTGCAGTGAGTTACATGGTAGGGGCAAGTGATGTTTACCAGACTGACACAAGTTCAAACTTGATGCTAGTGTTGGGTCTAAAGCCATGCAGCAAATGTCCCAGGGTGCACCAAAGCTAGCTGCCACCTGCCATGTATGTGTAGACCTTTGTGGTGTGGTATGTTCTCAGGGAGTTATCAAGGTGAGACCAGAAGAGTTTATCAGGTCCAAACAGATCAAGATTTGGCTGTATGAAGGGAGGATTTTGCACTGGTTAGGCATGTAAGTTCAAAACGACCCCCATCTTACAGTCACACAACTCAATCTGTTCTGAATTCTGCCTGAACCTTCTGGAAAGCCCAAGCTAGGACTGTAGGGAATCTGGAAGGTGGGGCAAGTGGATCTCTTGTGAGCAGGTCGCTCTTGTCAAGATGATGGGAAGGTAAAGGAAATGACCCCCATCTCAGAGCCATTCAGCTCGGTCACTGACACCCACTGATTCTTCCTGGACATCTACACCCTGAGCACAGGCAACTGACTCCTCCACAGCGTATAAACCTCTTAAGGTAGGGAGACAGGAAATTCATTAGTGGGGTGTTTCTTTTCCCTAGGCTTATGCCATATAGAGAGGATGCCCCACTCATAAAAGATGACCTCAGTTGTTGTGGGAGAGGGACTCAGCCCAGGGACCATGGCAGCTGTCTTTCAGCTCTCTCCCTGGAGCCACAAACTCTAGTCTTTCTTCACACAACTCTAGTCTGCTCTGCTCTCCTTCTGTCAAACCCAAATTGAGTTGCTATGAATGAGATTTTTGTGCACTATCATTTTAAGAGAGCACCTGGGTTTCTAGCAGACTCTACCTCTTCCTTGAAAATAGAAACCCAGCTGGTTTTCACATCTAGACGTCATGTGAACACCTCTGCCCTGCTCTAGTGCTCTGTCCTGGGGAGCCCTGTGTTGGGTTGTGATTTCAGCTCCTCAAGGGGGACCTTTTCAGCTGAGATATTTCTTCATACTCTGAGCCACAGCTTTTAGGAGCAGGACCAGCCTTCTTACCAGTCTTGATGTGGCCTCTATAAACCTTTGGTTATAAGACTTCTCTTCAGCTAGTCTTCAGTTGTCTATTCAGAATGATTGGTATATATACTAGTTGAAATTCTAATTTGGTCTTGGCAAAAGGTAAACATAACATTCACCTACTCTGCCACCATCTTGAATCCTCTGAGATTTTTATTTTTAACACAAGTCATAAAGAAGACTCAATATAAGACTGATGTTATTTAACCTTTGAATTTAGTTTTAGTGTTTTTTTTGTCTGTGACAGAGACAGAGAGAGGAACAATAGGGACAGACAAACAGGAAGTGAGAGAGATGAGAAGCATTAATTCTTCGTTGCGACATCTTAGTTGTTCATTGATTGCTTTCTCATATGTGCCTTGACCGGGGGACTCCAGCAGAGTAAGTGACCCTTGCTCAAGCCAGCAACCTTGCACTCAAGCCAGCAACCTTGGGCTTCAAGCAAGCGACCTTTGGGCTCAAGCCAGTGACCATGGGGTCATGTCTATGATCCTATGCTCAAGCCAGCGTTCCTGCGCTCAAGCTGTTGAGCTCTCACTCAAGCTGGTCCCCTCACCATCTCTCACTTGGGTCCTCAGCATCCCAGGACAATGGTCTGTGCCACCACCTGGTCAGGTAGTTGTGATTTTTAATGGTTCAATAGACATAAATGTGCCTCAGGGTTCATTATGTCAGTATTGAAGACACATTGAAGTAAACTATGCATAGGTTTATCAGGTAGAGATCAGTTTGATGAAAATTTTGGATCTATAAAGTCAAGTAATTCTGTTGAAAAAATAATGTGATAGTTATATGAATGGATACAACCTTATGAAACACTTTATGATAAACAGGAAAAAATAAATATCCTAAGAATCAAAAACAATTTGTAAATGTAAAAAATTTATTTGAATTATAATTTATTTTTATGTTTATTATACTTCCTGAACCTATGATAATACCCTATTTTAATGTTTTTCAGTTCCTTTATTGAACATAAGTCTTAGATTAAAGTGACAAGAATAATGTTTAAAATAGGAAAATATATTATAGTGATCAAATATAAAGAGTATTTTGGGATATGGATACATAACTGGAAAATAATTAAAGAGTGTTCAGTAATAATAGGTAAAATTAAGCATAAATATGAAATACAAGGGTAAAACATGAAGATGAAGCCTGATGTATAAAAGTTAATATTCCTAACTACTATGTCAAGAAATATGTGAATTGGTCATCAGATTATCTGCAGAAGATTTGTGTCTTTCTATTTGGGATAGGAAGGCTTTGTTCATTTTCTTTTAAGAATGGACTACTTTCTTATAAAATATCAAATATTCTTAACTAGAATAAGTGCATCAAGTCCTCTTCTGACAGTTCCAACAGTTGCATATTATATGTGCAACAATTGACAACTCTGTATTAACTAACAAAAGGGTGGGTCCACCTGTTAAATTACCAACAGACTTTGACTAGTCCCAGTGAATTTCACCAAATTTTATACTGTCTGTGCCTGTGTGTGTAGATATGTCAGCATTGGGTGAGTGGGTACAGAGGATTAGAGAATAGCTTTAGATGATAGAGATCAAAGCTGTTCAGTGAACTGAACATACACACATGGAACTTGTACTGTTATTTAAATAATTTAGTAGACAGTTATTTATTTTTCTCTACTAGAAGAGTAAAATGTATTAACTTAACGTAAGAATGATTTATTTTTTCTTTCACCATGAAATGGGATTATAGTCATATAACAAACTGCTTTGGTTTGAAGAATCAGTAACAAACACTACTACAAAGGGTTCTATCACTATTTTTAGATGTTGTTTAAAGCTACAACTATATAAAATAGAATTAACGTCTTTATGGTTTTTTATCTGTCAGTATATCTTGACACATTGAAGGGAAATTGGAAATTACAACTTCACAAAGCAGCACTTTTCACATGTTTTCTTTGTCTTCTTGAGCAACTTTTTCACTTTCTTTTTTCTAACCCCAAATACTGCTCCTGTAGAAGAAAGGAAAGTTTAGACTAAAATATAATGTTAAAAATAAGAGTGTGTTAGGTGAAGAAGTTTGTTGCGCTATTTATAACTTTGTCAGTACTGTTTTCTGGAGTTCTGTGGTTTGTGAAACAACATTCAGGACTGAGCTTTAAAAGTTGGTGATATGGTCTCTTTCACATCTGAACATGTAGATGTATCGATGATAAATCTTATCCTGAAAGGAAAAACATGTTACATTATTGAAAATCGTCAAAAGTCTTTTGTCCCTTACTTTCCTGAAAGAACTATTAAAAGTGCAGGTTGGAAGAACTGAAGAATTTATGCAACATATATATTTCATGAAAGAAAAATAATGTTAGGGAATTCCAGGTTTCTTTTTACCATAAGACAAGAGTCTGCAAGCCAGTTTTGGAAAACAGAAAATAGAGAGTCTCTTCTCAGAAGAATAGTAATATTTTTAAATAAAAATTCTGCTAATGAGTCCATACCTCATGTTATTTTGGAAAGAGTAATAATAATAACAGTTTTTTGGCAATTCCCAAGCCCACCCTTCTCCTAGAAGGGATTATTCATATGCAGAGTTGTTTACCCCTTTGTATCTTCCATTAACTTTAGTCCAGAGGACAAGAAATGTTACTTATTAATGCTTTGCTTAGAACCAAAGCATTAATAAGTAACATTTGTGTGTATGTTACATGCCACTGAGTGGGCTCCAACTCCGGGCTTGAATGAGTGGTGTCCACAGTGTCCTGTCCTCAGCAGCCCTGCTCTGCTCTTGCTGACCTACGCCTACAGCTTCTTTTACTGTTATCCTTTTCACAGTTGGTCTTAATCTTTTCCTGTGGCTTCTGTTTTCCCAGCATTATTGTCTTTTCAAAAGAACCCAACCTCTCATGATGTGACCAAAATAGAGCAGCTTCAGTTTTGTCACTTTTGCCTCCGGTGATGTTTCAAGTTTAATTTGTACTGGGACCCACTATTTCATCTTTCTGGTTGTCCAGAGTTTGCAACTGTAGAGTTCCTTTCCAATGACATACTTGAGGTGAATCCATTTCTTTTTCCTGTCAGCCTTTCTCACTCTCTGATTGTCACAATAGTATATAATGGCTGGGATTACAGGGGTGTGGATGATCTCAGCCTAGGTCTCTAATGATACACCTCTGCTTTTGTTGATCTTTACTAATTCTTCTATTGCTGCTCCTCCACGTCTCCGCCTTCTCTTGATTTTTTGACTGCAGTCTCCATTTGAATTGATGACTGAGCCAAGGTAAGGAAAATCTGTAACAATTTCAGTATCTTCACTGCTGATTGAAATTGTGCATTTCTTTTGTACTCAAGATTTTTTCTTTTTTTTTTCTTTTTCAAGTGAGAGGAGAGGAGATAGAGAGATATGCTCCTGCATGTGCCCCAAATGGGATCCACCTGGCAACCCCCTTTTGGCCCCATCTGGGGCCATGTTGGCAACCGAGCTATTTTTAGTGCCTGAGGCAGAAGCTATATGGAGCTATACTCAGTGACTGGGGCTGATGCATTCAAATGAATTGAGCCACAGCTGCAAGAGGAGGAGAGAGGGGGAGAAAGAGAGAAAGGGGAGAGGTGAAGAAACAGCTGGTCACTTCTCCTGTGTGTTCTGACAAGAAATTGAACCAGGGAATCCATACGCTGGTCTGTTGTTCTACCACTGAGCCAACTGCCTAGAGCCAAGGGTTTTCTTTTTGATGTTCTGATGAAATTCTTCTTTGGCACTTTCTTCTTTTACTTTCATCAGAAGTCCTTTCAAATCATTGTTAATTTCTGCCCATAGATGATTAATCTATATATCTTAAGGTAATGCTATTTCTTCTTTAAATTTTCACTCCTCCTGCTTCTGAGTCTAGCCCAGTTTTTGTATGAGGGGTTCTGCTTACATATTAAACAAATAAGGAAATAAAATGCACCCTTCTCTGACCCCTTTGTCTGTACAAAACCATTCTGTCTCTCCATTTTTTTGTCCTGACAGTGGCCTCATTTCTACAATATGTTACACATCAGAACAATCAGGTACTGAGTCACTTCCATTTCACTCAGAAAAAAACGTAGTTTTTTAATGATCCATGCAGACAAAGGCCCAAAACATAAATAACCTTCTTCTTTGGAGCACTCCAGTATCCAGAAAATGCCCACTATTACATCTTGAGTGACTCTTCCTTTTCTGAACCCAGCTTGAACATCTGCATTTATTGCTTCATATAAGGTAGAAGACATAGTTGCATCACCCTGAGCATCACTTCACTTGTGTGGGTAACTAGAGCAGTGGTCTTATAGCTACTGCACTGTTGGCATATCCTTTCTTGAAAATTGGGATGTATAGTAAAAGTCTGAAGTCTGTTGACTATTGCTTTATTTTCCATATTGTTAGGATTTTGGAAAATTCAGTCTCTTTGGCTTGAAATAATTCCATTAGTATCCCATCTACCCCTGGTGATTTAGTTCTTCCCAATACTTTCAGGACAGCTTTTACTTCTTTTCCTAGAATTACAGCTTCTTTCTTATAAGAATGTTCTTCAAAGGTATCTGTTGTCTCTTTGCCTCTTCTTTATAGATTTTCAATACACTGTTTCCACCTTCTTGTTTTTTCCTAGTCAGATTATGTGCTCCTTTATTGCTTATGTGAATAAGTTTTCTCAAGGTATTCTCCTTTCCTTTATTAAATCTCTTTTGTATGAAATTTGAGGTATTACACTACAGTATATCACAAAGGATATGAAAAGGATTTGATTCAAGATGTGTTTTAAGAACTACTTTTTGGACTTCATCAATATATATTTTAGGTGAGAGGAGGGGAGATAGTAAGGCAGATACTCACATGTGCACCAACTGATATCTACATGGCAACCCTATCTGGGGCCAATGCTCCAATCAACCAAGCGATTTTTAACACCTGAGTCTGATGCACTCAGCCAACTGAGCCATCCTCGGTGCCGATGGCCAGTGCTTAAACCAGTTGAGCCCTGGCTACAGGAGGGAGAGAGAGAACAGGGAGAAGGAGGAGAGGAGAAGCAGGTGGTCGTTTCTCCTGTGTGCCCTGGCCAGGAATCAAACCCAGGACGTCCATACACCTGGCCAACACTCTATTCACTGAGCCACTGGCCAGGGCCATGGAAATCATCAATATTTTTAAATCTTACACTTAGTTTAGTTTTCTCACTTTTGGGAAAAGAACTTTAAATTGAAATACCTTGAATTATCTATGTTCTACATAGAAATGTGCTGTAAATCAACAAATCATTAAAATGAACATTCTTTAAGAATTAATTCATTAGTAATATTCTAATCCTGTGTATATTAATATTGTAATATATCAGTGTTTAAACAATGCACCACTGTCCTTAAACTGTAACTCTATATTTGTATAAAATAAGTCTGGAAAGTAAGGGAAGAGTTTCTAAACTTACATCTCTCACTAAAAGAAGTATTTTAAGTGAAATTAGAGTAACAATAAATGATAAGAAATAGAGTAGGGTTGAGCAAAGAAGGTGAAAGGATAGAACAAAAAAAGTCAAAAAATAACTCATGGCATGGACAGCAGTGAGGGCAGAGGGGAAGAAAGCATGGGAGGATAAATGGTGATGGATGAAGACTCAGCTTGGGTGGGGGTGAACACATAATGTGGTCTACAGAGGTGTGTTGTAGAATTAGGCACCTGAAATGTGTATAGATATGTTAACTAATGTCACCCTGATAAATTCAATTAAAAAAGATGAAACAAAATAGGGGTTATTTCTAGTGCAAATTTGCATATTTATACTTAATTATTATGAATTTTTACATTTGCCATGGTTTTCAAAGGTGATTTTGAAATTTAAATAAATAATGTATCTCCTGCTAAATCTAATGTTTTGTTTGTGATGGTCAGCTCTTCTTAAGTTAGTGGAAGAATTATGTCTGTTGACTGAAGGACAAAAAAGACTATGGAGAAATTGGGTTCAATTTTTAGATATAAATTGTTTTTTTGGAGGGGGTTGAATTAATATTTACATTTCATCTTATTATTTCCCCTCCCTAACTACTGCATTTTGTTAATTAAAATGACAAATTCACTCTATTTATGAAGCGAACCTTTTTATTTTTAAAAATTGAAATTGATTGCAAAAGCAAGTTTTACAAGCTAGAATAAATAATTAGATTTTTAATAAAAGGTGTCTTCTCTGTGTGTATATGTATGTACACAAATACAAGTACCGACTTCATACTTGTTTATGTTTGAAGAGTTAAAAGGTGTTCCTAATTTTTTACACAAAAGCATGAGCATCAGCTTGCAAAATACTAGGTGATGAATTATATTGCCATTCCCTGCTTTTCTGTGAACCCTTTTATTTGTATGGTGGCTATATCCTCAGACTTTGAGAATATAAGAAGTGAAGTACCCTGAAATGTATCACATGATGGCACTGTTTCCATTTCCAAATCCAATATATGAAATAAAGCTATAAAAAATCTGGTATTAAGAGTGGGGTGTAATGCCAATGTATTTTGTATAATTTATGTAAAATAAAAATCTAACTACTAAGTGTTATTAACACAGGTAATAAAGGAGACTTGTAGATTTTTCACAAAGTATTTTGGAAAAGTTAGTGTATTTATCATGTCTTTAATTAAGATCATAAAGAAACAATTTGTCTAGAATGCTAAAAATTTCAGCATGACAGAAAGCAGTTTCATTAAACACTTCAGTTGCAGAATTATTTTTTATAAATAATATATTACATGTTTCATTTCAGTTTTATTGTGGAAGAAACATATTGTATCACATGTGGGATTTAACTGTGGTAAATAGGACCATTCACATAAAAATAAATCTGACAAATGCAAAGAAAGTATAGAAATAAGGCTGATCTAAAGGTGATATCTGGATCAAAGATTGAAGAGTTTAAGCATAATTTTATAATGAACAAAATTCAAATGTGGTCAACTTGAATATTTAAAAAGTTAATTAATCTTAGGAATGTAGATATTAAATGGTGTCTGATTTCAGATACCACAATTTATTATGGTGAACATCAGCTCATAAATAATAGGCATGACGACAATGCTATAGAGTGATTATCATCTCAAGTATGACAGTAATTCTTCATTCACAATAAAAAAAAGATTGATCCAAACATGGTGTGATATGCATTGAAATATAACTTATATGGGAGTGTGTGTATAAAGAGTAAGTGAGCATCAGTATTTCACCCCGTTTTGTCGTTAACAATAGTGAGCACTGATGCATCTTCCCAGTGCCATAAGTAGTGTGGTGAAAACATCCAGTGCTATAAAGGTTATGACGCCCCACTAGTGATGATGAGAGCCTAACAGGCCGATCGTATCAGTGCAGCGAGTGAGTGCTGTAAGAATATTGTTAACTGTTGTCAGTTTTGTTTCTTTTGATAGGACAGAAAAAACAGACCTTGTACAAGTTTCCTTTTATTTTATCTGTGAACAGGGAAAATGTATGTGTAGTAGTTTTCCTATGGTCTTTCTTTTAAAAATAAATATCTAAAATCATCATGCATGTGAACTTCACATATTTATCTTAATAAAATACCAAAAATCATATATGTGATAAGTACCTTTAATCATAAAAGAAACAAGTACCTCCTACAAACAACATGTGTGGAAGATAATTAACTGCTCTGTCATTATTTTGAATTGTTTTTCACTTTTAACCTTAAACAGATGGTTGCATTATTAATATGGAGATAATAAATATCTTATCTTAGTAATCCATCCTGAAACAATAATTCTCCATTCTCAATAAAGTGAATTTTATTTTAGTCACAAAATAGAAAACTTCTAGTTTCTGTCATATCACCTCTTTTGTGGCAATGATAGTTTGCATATTAATTTTCAGCATAGGATAAAAAGTTAAATTATGATATTGAGAAAATTTTGAAAATTTGCTTTCTGATATATTAGTAAAAAAATACTCATAAATGTATACTACAAAAGAGATAGTATCCACTGCAAGTATCTGTTCATTTGTCTTATATGAAAAGATGGGGGAAAGAAAAACCCATTATACTGAAATTGGAGATTTCCATGTTCACAGTTATTTCACCAAGCAAATTACTTGCAATTTCCAAATGCCAGTGTTGCTTTTCAGGAAAAATTTCACACAAAAGAAAGTCAGTGATTATTCATCCAGTTTAATTAATTCAATTAAGTAAGTCTGATGCTTTCAGGTGTTCTTTTAATAATTGAATCAACATGCAGATACATAATAAGCATAAAAGCGTTTCTATGGCTGCAGTTAATTTAGATCCAAAAGAATCTGCTGTTCCTCTACATTTGATATAGATTATTCTATAATATTTCAGTAATGGGTTGCACAAAGGCTGGCTTTTAATTCTTTGCTTTCTTGAATGTCTTTATATATAATGGTTTAAAACAGAAGGTGTTCAAGAGATGGTGACCTTTTTTCCATTACCATGGTTCCTGTCATTAATGCATTATAATTTTCTTTAGAAGTCTGAAGAATGTGTATGTGTGCAGTACATAGCAGGTATGAATCAAAGTGTGTTAGTGAAAGTTTAGTCTGTTATTAGTTTAAAAAGAAAAGATTTATAAGACACAGCTTATTGTTCTCAATATGTATTTATTTTTCTTACTATAAGCTATTTAAAATGTTTTTACATATTATTTTCATAAAACTTACAATTTGGGTTTTTATAGTATAACGATATTAATTTTACTAATTTACAAAAATATGTATTATAACTACATTTCAATAAATAAGGAAAATGGTTCTTAATTTTGATTTTTGCAAAATAGTAACCTCATATACAGCATTAAATTATAAAAGGATATTAATCATATATAAAGAAAGAAGATTGGGTTAAATGATTTACTTGGAGTTCTCAGCAGTGCTTGATGTCATAATTACTGTAAATATTAATTGCTGTGCTAAAAATGTAAGCAAGCCGATTTTGTATTAAGTGAAAAATGAAAATAGACTGTGTACTGGTAAATAGATAATCATACAAAAGTAATTGGGGTTTTAAAACCCCAATCTATTCTGCCAGCATGAGCTCGTTTGCATGTTAATCACAAGAGTGATTTCCTACTTCACAAGGAAGTCCACACTCTTTCATAACCAATTTTAATTGCATTTAAAATGATTCAGGTTTGTAACATTAGAAATGAAGGCATATCTATGTCAAATTAATAAAAATGTCCTTCAGAATCTTTATAGACTATAAATACTCAAATATTTTAAGGACTTCTATTTTTAATTGGAATGTGTAGAGGACCATTACATATTTTGAGCGCTATTAATGATAGCATAGCTATGGTATAATGTGGCAATATTATTTTATTTATTTTTAATGGAATTTATTGGGGTGACATAAATTAATAAAATTATATAGGTTTCAGGTGTACAGTTCTGTAAAACGTCATCTATATGTTGATTTGTGTGTTCACCACAAGTCAAATCTCCTTCCATCACCACCTATCTACCCTATACCCTCTTCTGCCTCTCCCAGCCCCTTTTCCCACTGGTAATCACTATACTGTGTCTATGAGGTGGTTTTTTGATGGTTTGTTTACTTAATCTATTCACTTATTTTACCTGGCACTTCATTCCCTCTCACCTCTGAGAGTTTTCAGTCTTTTCTCTATCTAGGAGTCTGTTTATATTCTGCTTGATTATTTTGTTCATGAGATTTCACAGGTAAGTGAAATGATATGATATTTGTCATTTTCTGACTGTCTTATTTCACATAGTATAATGTTCTCTGAGTTTATCCATGCTGTTGAAAGGGTAAGATTTCCTTCTTTTTTATGTCTAAATAGTATGCCATTATGTAAATGTACCACAGTTTTTTTATTCACTCGTCTACTGATGGGCACTTGGGCTACTTCCAAATCTGGTTATTGTTATTAATGCTGGTAGTGTTTTGAGTTTCTTTGGATATTTTTTCTGATATATCACCTCAGACAAGGAAACAAAAGAAAAATAAACAAATGAGACCAGAGCAAACTAAAAAGTTTTTGCACAGCCAAAGAAACCACCAACAAAATGAAGACAACTCAGTGAATGGGAGAGAGAACATATTATCCAATGATACATCTGATAAAGGGTTAATATCCAGAATTTATAAAGGCAAAACACATATATTCTAAAACACATGCAATCCAATTAAAAAAATAGGCAAAGGACCTGAATAGACACTTCTTTAAAGAGGACACACAGATGCCCAATAGACATACGAAAATATGCTCAACATCACTAATCATTAGAGAAATACATATTAAAACCAATGAAATATTACCTCAAACCTGTCAAAAATGGCTATAATCAATAAATCAACAAAGAACAAGTGCTGGTATGAATGTGGAGAAAAAGGAACCCTCCTGCACTGCTGGTGGGAATGCAGACTGGTGCAGCCTCTGTGGAAAACAGTATGGAGATTCCTCAAAAAATTAAAAATCAAACTGCCTTATGACACTGTGATTCCAATTTTAAGTGTTTGCTTTAAAATAGTGAGTTTATTATATATTGATTACATGATATTTTCTCTAATATTAATATGAAAATACACTGAAACTTAACTTAAAATATTTATAAGAAAGAGTTATAGTAAAATAACATTACACTAAAGTTTTATATTTTATTTTTTAAAATTTTATTTAGACAAATAATTTTAACGGGGTGACATTGATCAATTAGAGTATATAGATTCAGAGAAAACATCTCCAGATCATTTTGACATTTGATTATGTTGTATACCCATCACCCAAAGTCAAATTGTCTTTCGTCACCTTCTACGTATTTGGTTTTCTTTGTGCCCCTCCCCTCCCCTCCCTCCTCTCTCTCCTTTATTCCTCTCCCTCTGGTAACCACCATACTCTTGTCCATGTCCATGAGTCTCAATTTTGTGTCCCACCTATGAATGGAATCATACAGTTCTTAGTTTTTTCTGATTTACTTATTTCACTCTGTCTAATGTTATCAAGGTCCATTCATGTTGTTGTAAATGATCCTATGTCTTCGTTTCTTATGGCTGAGTAGTATTCCATAGTATATATGTACCACATCTTCTTTATTCAATCATCTATTGATGGGTTTTTTGGTTGTTTTCATGTCTTGGCCACTGTGAACAATGCTGCAGTGAACATGTGGCTGCATGTGTCTTTACGTACCAATGTTTTTGAGTTTTGGGGGTATGTACCCAGCAGAGGGATTGCTGGGTCATATGGTAGTTCTATTCTTATTTTTTTGAGGAACCACCATACTTTCTTCCATAATGGTTGTACTACTTTACATTCCCACCAACGGTGAATAAGAGTTTCTTTTTCTCCACCAGCCTTTCCAACACTTGTTATTTCCTGTCTTGTTGATGATAGCTAATCTAACAGATGTGAGGTGGTATCTTTTAGTTTTTATAAATGCTTATGGCAAATGATTTCATAGTTCAATCTTCCTTAGATGTATACATTCGCAACTTCAAATTTTTACTAGCAAATAGATTTTCAACAATAAAATTTAATGCTAAAATTTATTTTCTATATTTAGGTATGAATATTATTTTAGTATTAATTAGTGTTATTTAATATTAATTAGTATTACTTTAGTATTAATTTTATTAGTGACAGTAAATATTAGAACTATCATTTAAACATTGCTATGAAATAAGAAAATGTATTAGGTCCATAAAATATTTTTTAACTTTTAAAAATCATCAGTGTTTTTTGTTTCCAGAACAACTTTAAATGATATTTTATTGTGTACATCATAAAATTGTTTTTACTTACTCTTCATTATGCAGTAAGTAAATGTCTGTGTGGAGGCTAAATCATTTATTGGCAGCACATAAGAAAAGATTATATTTTTGATAAATTTATTAAAGATACAGTCTTATCACTCACAAAGATACAGAAACTAAATTCTAGTCAGGACTTTTACACACACACGCACACACACACACACACTACATTATACACAAACCTACGTACATACATCTATATACATTTTTGATGAAAAGTTTGACAAAAGAAAAAGCACTCACAATTTGAAAGATTGTATTTGCCTTCTTCACCAGGTGTTCTTTCTAATATAAATGACCAAGATGATGTTTCCCTAATGTAGCTTGAGGTGCTCTGGAGATTAAAACTATCAAAACAAATCTATTAAATTTTTTATGGAGAAGTTCCTCAAAGGAGAATAAGCCAGTATTTCTTGTCCCATATTCCAGATGTTTTATGTAATTCTGCATCTTTCTAAACTAAGTTGTAGCTTTTCTAGAAAAGAAACAGACTAGAGAGACGAAGATGAAAGGAAAAAGCTGTTGAAATCTGCTACCTTTTTGTATTTTTTTCTTACTCCCAGTAGTTTAGTTCTATTGTCTGAATGTTGTGGTCTTTTCAGTTGTTTGAAGTTTAGAAACTAGGAACATGACTGTGACTTAAAACAGAACTATAGACAGTATATGACAATGTGCTCGATAAACTTTATTTCAAAGATTCTTTCAATATTACTGTATGAGTGTTTTAAATGTTATTGTGATCATCAGCATTACAATAATAAATGATTGTTTTGAGCTTTTAAAATTATAGACAAGTGACTAAGAAAGATAGTGACTGATGAAAATCACTCTGATCTTTCATGTGTCAAGTTTTCCCTTCGGGTTTGGTTTGTTCCCATAATCCACCATCACGATTCTCATCTAGAGCGCTTCTAGAGCTTGACTGGGTAGCTGGGTGAGGTTAGCAAGTTGTTGCTCTTTTGAGATGCTAGGCCTGGGAGAGAGCTCCTGATTCTCTCAGAGCAGATCCTTTGTTGCTGTAAGTCATGTTACAACTTTTTAAGCTATATCTTTCCTTCTATGTGTACAGAACTATTTGTGTGACTTGGTTTACACCTCTGTGTCTAAAGAGTCCATTTTCTTCATTTTGCTCTTTAATGTATTTCAACTAAGATTCTATTTTGTTTATGACTACCTAGAATTCAAGCTAATTTATACAAACTTCTTTTATAAGATATTCTTATGCTTTTTCATAATTTAGGTTGATAGTGAATACAACTGAGATTATATTTTTGAAATGGCTGGTTTCTGCTTGAGCCTTAATCATTTTTCAACAGGTTGTTCCCAATTAAAAAACAAACAAACACAAAAACCGTTTTGGTCATCTGTAATAAATAGCAACTAATATTATGATCTCGCTAATCAGTTAAGTAAAACATCTCTAGAAATTGTTCCTACATTCCCAATACTACTTAAGTAAAACCATTTAAAACCATTGATCTAATTAAAGAAATTTTAGTAAAACAATCTTTTGTGGTAAGGCTACTAGGAAAAAATGATACAATCATTATTATTTCTGATCCCAAAGACATTTTATAAAATAGTGATTTGTTGGAGACTGAGTATCATGTATTATGATAGTATCTTTGTGTTGCTATATTATCTGTAAAAGAATGACTCATACTCAACTCACTATATTTATAGTCACTCTAGGGAGCACAGAAAATAACCTTTGTCTTGGAGTGACAAAAAACATGTCAAAATGAATAATATATATTTTTCTTTAATTACTTTCTATATTACCAATTAAATGTTTATCATATGGTCTGTTTAATTTTGGATTTCAAATTCAGATATATATATTTTTATTAAAATTTACTATCCTGGAGCCTGACCTGTGGTGGCGCAGTGGATAAAGCATCAGCTTGGAACACTAAGGTCACCAGTTCAAAATCCTGGGCTTTCCTGGTCAAGGCACATATGGGAGTTGATGCTTCCTGCTCCTTCCTCTCTCTCTCTCTCTCTCTCTCTCTCTCCTCTCCTCTCCTCTCCTCTCCTCTCCTCTCCTCTCCTCTCTAAAATGAATAAATAAAATCTTTAAAAAAATTAACTGTTCTAGGTTGATATTTACAACATTTTTTTACATAGAATAAAACTTAGAAGTTCCTTTTCACCAAATGTGATTCTAGAGTTGGCAACATTTGTTGAATTTGGTTTTTTAGAGTTTACAGTAACAAAAATTGATGAATTTTGCAATTAAAATGTTACTCTCTTGTATTTGTACTAAGTGTTGCAACATCATCCTACAGAATTGAACTTCCCGAATTTTAACTTTCTCTTGTACATATTAGTGAAATCATAGGAGGCTCAAGGGTTTCTTCAGACATTGTTTGAATAGATTATCTTGTTTTCTTAAATATTTGAATTTTAATTACTATTAAAAGTATCCTTAATGAAAAGCTAAAGTTGTTTATGTATTCTAGTTAGAAATTCTATCATTTAATAAATATTGTTACCAAACTGAAGGGATCTGTTTGCCTGCCTGCATCAAAGACCAATAAGTTATGAACAGGAGTTTGCAGCAAAGAAAGTAAAGATTTATTTGAAGAAATGGCACACCGTAGACACAGGTTAGCTAGTGTTCTAACACCTGGTTCCCTGATGTCCTCAAGGATGGGTTATTTAGGGGGAAAATCAGTAGTCATGGAGACTAAGGGAGCTGGGTTGTGGGCTGTGCTGATTGGTCAGGGCCAAGATCAAATGTTGCATCAAGTCCTGATGTCAACCATGGAATTATTCTGTCTGGTTTTGTAAAGATGTGGCCAATAGGGCTGTTCATAACTGAGATCAAAACATTACCTTTAGTTTGACTAAAACTCTGGTCTCTTGATCAACAGAACTGAGATTTTAGTTCTTTAAGATAGTTTGATGCTGACCAGAACCTAATTGTCCCGAAGGCTTATTAAGGGAGTGGACATGCAGTATGTGCAACAACAGGTGGAAGGATCCAGTGGAGAGAAGGCAAGTGCGTCACAGTGCTATTAGACCTGACAGAATTGGTTAAAATTAAGGAAAAGGTCATATTAAATAAATGAAGTTAATGTGCAGTTACCATCCTTCATGTTTGAGAAAATAAAGTATATCTTTTCTTGTTTTTAAAATTTTTTATCTGGAAAGCATAATTAATTAATTAACATTGAACATTCACATCGAACATCTTCTGAACCGAAGAAGTTTTTAAATGGATGTTTCATTAATTTTTTTTCTTAAAATTAAGTAAAGTCAAGATCCTTACAACACCCATATATTTAGCAGCAAGTAGGCTATTAATAAGGATAAGGCTGGAAGATAAAACATGATGTAAAATATGCCTCACTTCAACTTTTCTAACTTAAAAAGACATCATTTTATTTTATGTTGGCTTCCTAAAGGGCATTATCAAATCATAGTGTCTAGTATGTAGTTAGAACATATACTTTATGTTTGGGAACAAATTTCTCAATTATAGAATATATGTAGATAAATAAAATATAAATAATATCATATATAGATAAATAGGTATCTCCAGGTTTGCTAAAAACAACAAAAAAATCTAATGAGGCATTCATGAGGGTAATTTCCTTACTATGAACATTATAAATATTTAAAATAACTTATTGCTAAAAAAAAAATCATGCTAGTAGGTGTTGATTTTCCTTAACAACTAATTATAGTGATTATAAATGACTGTATCCATCCATCATATATCTAGTCATCAGTTAAATTCCATTTCTCTGTTTCCGAGGAAGTCCTTGTATTTTATTTTCCAGGTTTCATTTTTCCTTCCTAACAAGAAAAAGTAAAGAGAAATATTCATTCCCTCATTACTTCACTAGGGCCATTTTTTCAGGAATCTTTTCCCATTTTTCACCTTTATTGTTCACACTGACTGGATCAGCTGCCAGGCCGAGCCTACATTTTATAGTCTGCTCATAAACTTACCCACCTGGCAGTGGTTTTGACGGCTCAAAGAAATCACTGCCAAAATCTACTAGATTCTTAGGACTAGTTTGGAAGCTGATTATCAGGAACTTAAGGTTTTATTCCTATCCTGGGACTTAACCTGCTTTTACGCTTCATTTTGCACCTTGATAAAAAGGGTAACTAAGCCCTTTGAGGCCGTAAGAGTCCCTGCCAAAGGCTTTCGGTGAGTGCACGGTGTCACTGCTCGCTGATTCACAGCTTGGGAGATGTTATTGCTATTACTTCTGTAACTTAAAAAGCCAACTTGAACTTAGAAATGCCAAAAACTTCAATTTTTGACTATTCTTTTTATTTTTAAACTTTCAATAGTTTTAAATGGAAATTAGAATTAAGGCAATGTAAAGTCATCTAAACCTCCAAAACTATATATTACAATACCACACATGATAGTTTTTTAAATAATTAAGTACTTCAACATATTTTGTTTGATATTATCAAATCATAGGGCATTATCAAATCATAGTGTCTAGTATGTAGTTAGAACATATACTTTCTGTTTGGGACATAAAGCATAGCTTATTATAATTTTTTTATATTTTATCACATTTAGAAACATTTACTTACAAAAAATACAAAAAAAAAAAGAAAAAGAAAACAACATTTGACTATCTATTATCAACAGGTCTCAAATTTTTTCCCATGCCTACAGCTTGATTGATATGTGAATCTGGAACATGGAATTATTTCACCTCAGAGCTATTTCCTGCCCTCTGTGGTTACTCTTGTCAAAAGTTTGTCCTCTCCACAGTTTCGTCTGGAACTATATTCTCAGCTCATCTCTACCCCAACATTGAAAATAAACTTTAGAGAAATAATAAAAAAGTTTCCAGAGTTATGATTAATAGTTATATGATCATGAACTATGTAATCACAGTATTTTATTAATTTCAACTCACATCTAACCAATTTATTGAGTCTACTATTCTTATTTCTTACACTCTTTAGAGAAGAAAATGAAATATTTTTAAAATACAACTGAATTTAGATGATATAGATAATTCTAAAAATAAGTTATTAAACATTAACTTTTCTATACTTTTTAAAATAATTCCTATGGGAATAGCAAGTATTTTAAAACATGTTATTATAGAAATAAATATTGTCCATATGTACACAACTTGTGTAATTGTTGTGACTTACTAAGTACTTCTCCATATTGTAACAGCTTTCATTGTCAGCAACTTTTTTTTTTCATTTTTCCGAAGCTGGAAACAGGGAGGCAGTCAGACAGACTCCTGCATGCGCCCGACCAGGATCCACCCGTCATGGCCACTAGGGGGCGGTGCTCTGCCCCTCTGGGGCGTCGCTCTGTTGCAACCAGAGCCATTCTAGCGCCTGAGGCAGAGGCCATAGAGCCATCCTTAGCGCACCCGGCCCATCTTTGCTCCAATGAAGCCCTGGCTGCAGGAGGGGAAGAGAGAGAGAGGAAGGAGAGGGGGAGGGGT
Organism: Saccopteryx bilineata; assembly: GCF_036850765.1. NCBI lineage: Eukaryota > Metazoa > Chordata > Mammalia > Chiroptera > Emballonuridae > Saccopteryx > Saccopteryx bilineata. The sequence goes on from NC_089491.1 coordinate 319,981,686, forward strand.
GGAGAAGCCGATGATTGCTTCTCCTGTGTGCCCTGGCCAGGAATCGACCCCGGGACTCCTGCCTGTCAGGCCGATGCTCTACCACTGAGCCAACTGGCCAGGGCTGTCAGCAACTTTTGAAGGCTACTTCTATGTCCACCTTTTTCCTTGCCATAAACCCATGTAATTAATAAAAAATTTTCTCATTAAGCAACAATCTTGCTTAGTTAACTAGTTAGAAGCAAAATTGTTACTAATATTTAGTCATTCTTTTTAAATTAAAATTTGGGGGTGACATTGGTTAATAACATCATAAGTTTCAGGTGTACCATTCTATATAATTCATCTGTATATTGAAGTATGTCACATTTTAAAAATAGCTATGAGATAATTTATGCTTAAAAAGATTATTGTCAACTGAATGGTACATGTAACTTGTACCTGTACTGCTCTCCCCTCAGTGTCCCTGTGCTGGCTCTTCTCTTCTATGTGCTTCGTTAAGGTATCAGAATAGCTAACTCCTTTACTTTCTCCAAATATTTGTTCCTTTGCTACCTTAAAAAGACTGCTAGCCATTTTATTTAAAAATGCAACTAACTTCTCTTTCCTAGGCTCTCTCTTAGTCTGTTTTATCCCTTGTATCTGTCATCAGAGATTTTACATGATTCGCTTTTGCTTATTTATCACGTCTGTTGTTTCTCACCTCTGGCTGGAATGGAAGCCTCAGAGGGCAGAGATTTTTGCATATTTATTTTTATTATCTCTCTCTGCCTCTAGAATATAAGTTAATAATGATAAAAATTTTGTTTTATTCATCGATATAATTTAAGTGCCTAGAACATTTCCTGTTGTATGATTCTCAATCAATATTTGTTTATGAAATTGAACATCTGAAATGCAGTATCACTATAAAAGAATTATATGACATGGTAATTCCCCAAGATAATTACAATCTGTGCTACACCTGTGACTTTTGACTTCAGTTCTGTGATACTTTTGTGGATGTCTAAGTCCATGACAATGATAGGGAAGGTGGGGTAGTAGGGAAATCGTGAACCCACTTAGAACACTTTATAGCTGGAGTCTGCCCTTTGTTGTGTACAAGGTCGTGTTCAAAGATATCAGCATCGGCACAGCACCCCACAGTGAGAAGAAAATCCTATATTCCTGTTGGATGCCAACACACTGGTTGGAAAGTATAATATGATGCAATTCTAAATTTCATTTGGGAATCTCTATATTGTATTAGTGCACTGTGCACTATTTCAGTTAAACAGTGTTCCAAGTGTAAGCTGGAGTTCATGCCAGGTGGCTGCCTAAGACACATAAAGATTTTATGGGTAACAGCTGTAGAGAAGTTGGTTGAGAGCATTCTCAGATTTGCTGTAGACATATTTTCTTAAGAGATACACAAACGTTTCTTTTGTTTATCAATATTTAAGATAATTAAATTGTTCTGATAAAGCTCTTCAAAATTCTAATTGAGTCGTTATGAACTAAATGCAGACTGTATATATTACTCTTAAAATGAAGATAAAATAATTGCTTGATTTCTTTTATATTTCTTTGTGTAACCAGGAATAACAAGATGATATGTAAATATACAAATTATAGTCTATGTGATCAAGTGGACATATACAAGTTCCGGTTATATGTAAAAATATATTCCCTTTTTTATCATGCATCTTTTTTCACCATTATTTTCTTTGTATTCATGAGCATTTATTTTTTTGTAAAAGGAATTTATTTTAAAAGAATTTTACAAAGCAACTGGATTGGAAATAGAAATATTTAAAGTTACTTTAGACTAAAGACAGTTGTGACAATAAATATAAAATAATATATTTTTTAATTCTTTCAAAAATAGGAATACTAAAATTACTATTTTGGTACCACTTTCCACGTGAAAGAATATTTTGCAATATTTTTGTTGCCTTGTATAGCTTTCTTATACTATTTCAATAAAAATATAAAATAGTGAAATTGGAAGTGTTCTGAATAAGACATTATTTTAAAATTGTGTAGAGTGATGACAACTGATCTTAAGTAAGCAGATTTCATATGTAGTATTAGGCAAATCATTTTTTGATTTTGATAGCTGTATGTTATAATAAATGATCTTGCAATGAATGTACCATTGTGTCTGAAGATATTTTCTGTTGTTCTCCAATTTATGATTATTTAGTCTGCAAATGCTTAAACTAAAACTTCTTTCTAGATACTGGTTAACAGCTGTTTTCAAAGCAAATGCTAAGTGTGCAAAGGCATTCCTTACTACTTTTTCTTTCATTCCTTTCTGGCAGTAAGCACTTGATTTGTGTGCATGTTCCGAGTTCCTTTAGTGTTCCTAGTCTAGATGTTGAAATCTATACTTCATATGATCTCATTGTACTGCCTGTATTTCATTAATGACTGATTCTGTCTAAGGCTTGGGGAGTAAAATATTTTTCATATGACACTACGCAAAAGGAGTACAGTGCACCAGCTGCACAAACCACAAACCATTTGATTTTTGTGGCTTTTGAAGGTGTGAAAAGTTCATTTGCTTAAAGTAAGTCTTATATCTGTATTAAACCATATGGAAGTGGGACTACTGTGGACTTGAGACAAATGTTGAAAATATTATATTCTCATCAGTAGCCTTGTTTCAAATAAAGATGAGTAATGTACTTATGTTGCATTGTACTTATACATAAGTAATGTACTTATGTTGACCTAGATTTACAATGTACCTTTTTAAATATTTGGCTGCATAATTATGGCTTTTAGAGTTATTGGTATAGTCACATATACCAACTTGATCAGAGAAAAATAAATGATCATCCATAGATTGTTAATAAATTTTTATATGATTTTTAAGTGAATTTAAGGTTAAATAGGATTTTTATCAGGAAATTTTAAAACAACTATAATGACGTAGAAAGTCATAGAAGTTATGGATGTTATGTATTATATTATATTATATATATAATACATATATAGTATTATATTCAAAACAATTTGCCCTTGAATAATTTTAAATCAATAAATTCACAGTATAACAGAAAACAAACAATTTTAAAATAAGTGAGAAGACATATATGCCCTGGGTTTTGATATAACTGAGATCTTGTTTTGATTACAGCCATTTAAACCAAGTAACGATATTTTATAAATGTTGATATAAAATATCAGTAAGCTCTTCCCAACCTATAAACAAATTATTTCTATTAGATTGGCAGTTAATGCTGTCACCCCCTCCAATTTCACAGTGCAGCAACGATTTCAACCTTGAACTTTGGCTCTCAGGCATATAAGAGTGTATCAAAAGAAAATCTAAAAAAAATTTTTCCAAATAATAGGCATTTATTTTTGGAAAATATCTTGCAAAATTATGTATGAGTATTTTGTACAATGAATAAGATATAATATTACTAAAATATACTTAGTCAATTACTGTAGTGTTGATTTTAAAAACAACTATGTGTGGTGAAGTAAGTGAGCAAAAGAGGTATGTGAGTGATGCTGGGGTTGATTAAAAGGCATGGGATAAGTGATTGGTCAGTGACTATAAATCTTTGTTGGAATAGAATTAGGGCTTCCTCTTATTTAATACCCAGTTCCTATTTGATAGATATAAACAGTATACGTGCATATGCATTATTTTAAAACCTTTCCAATTAAAAAAATTAATTTTGAGATGAAAATCAGTGGAAAAGGTATAATTTTAAAGACACTCTAAACCGCATACAGGATAAAAATACTTGTAAGTAGAAAAATGAATCAATTAAAACCGTAACAATTCTAGATAAAATGACTATATAAAACTTCTTTACTCTTTCTTTTTATTCGTATTTGCTTGCTAATACAAGATTTTTAACATAACTATTTTATTAACTGAGTATGTGGTTTATGTCAGTTAATACAAGAGATTTATGGCAAGAATTGTTACAAATGTTTAATTACCTTTGGTAACATTGATAAATCAAAACCTTAACAAGTGAGAGTTTAAAAATTAGATTCCAATGGCAGAAGTGTAACTTTTAAATTATGATTGACATTTAAACTCACCTTTCGATGCCTTTTTCTTTTTTATGTTTTATTCCTTTCCTTGTACCTTCATTAATTGATTTATCTTTCTTTCCAATGCTTTTCTTCTCTTCTTTCTTTAAAGGTCTCTTTCCCCTTTCCTCTACTTTGTTTATACATTTCTCCCTCAGATATTTAAGGCATTTTTCTCATACTATTAAAATAGATATTCTTGTGTATTTTCTTTTTTTCCCCACCTTTTCTTTTCTTTTATGCTTTCTCTATTCATACCCCTGTTTTCTCCTCTGTCTCATACTGCTCCACCTTTAATAAGTCAAACTTATTTGGAAATCCCTGACATATCTGTTTCGTAGCTTGGCATCAGCTGCTTCTGGTTCATCTTGTAAAGCCTGGTCTTATGGAAAAAATACTGGGAAGAATTCAAAAGCCTCAGGTTTGATTTCAATTCTGGTCCATCTTTCTTATCTATAAAATTGGGAGATTAAAATAGAACAGATTGAATTTTTACAGCTCTAAAATTTTATGAAGTACAATTAGGGATGTGTAGCCATGCAGGCTAGAAGTTTTACCTTTGGGAGAGAGAGGGATGCTTTTGCAAGGGTCACATCATGTGCTGTGGCCCTTGCAAAAGCATGATGTGACAGCACCCTACCCTGCAGCAGTCTTCAGACTCAAGTCAGAGACAACCCAAGCATTAGCTTATAGAAAGCCAGTACCTTTCTCATTTTTTTTCATGGGAGCCAAATGGGCTTCATGATAGGGCTAGAATTTTGCAATAAGAGAAGGACAGATCACAGCTAGGATTTTAAAATTCCAATTATGAACAATGTCTTGAGATTCATTGATATGAAGCATATAGGGTGGATCTAGAATTCTAGAAAGACATGTTTCCCCCATCTAAATAATGCATTTTACCATGAAATATTGTGACAAAGGCAGTTTCAGACACTGCTCTTGTCCCAGTGAAGCTTATGGATTTACTGTTTTCTTTATTTCTTGAAAGCACCTTAGACTCCCTGTAGTCCTCAGGTGTGACTCAGATAGGAGCAATGGTAACTGACTTCATGTGTGTGTGTGTCTGTGTGTGTGTGACAGAGACAGAGAGAGACATACACAAATAGGGACAGACAGACAGGGAGGAAGAGGGATGAGAAGCATCAATTCTTTATTGCGGCACCTTAGTTGTTCATTGACTGCTTTTTCATATGTGCCTTGACTGGGGGGCTACAGCAGACCAAGTGACCCCTTGCTGAAGCCAGTGACCTTGGGCTCAAGCTGGTGAGCCTTGCTCAAACCAGATGAGCCAGCGCTCAAGCCAGCAACTTCGGGGTTTCGAACTTGGGTCCTCCGTGCCCCTAGTCCAACGGTCTATCCACCGCCTGGTCAGACAATGGTAAGTTACTTTTAATAACCATGACATTTCACTAAAAGCTCTTATGTATGACAATGGGTTTCTTTTGGTAATGGGACTGTATAGTTTAAGCAATAAAATTCAAAGGATAAAGCATTAACAATATTATAAAATAGGAACTATTATTTTATTTTAGTGATAAGGAAGATGGGGCTTAGAGTGATTCAATAAGGAGCTAGTGAACAATGGAGTAGAAAACCAACCACTTTCTTAATTTCTATGCTATCTTTCTAATATATAAAACAAATAATTTTATATTTATTGATTCTATTTTTTTTGCTAGTGTATATTTTGATTGTATAATATTTAAAATGTAAAACTGTTTTTAAGATTCTATTGTTTGAAGGACAACAGAATTGTACTTAAGATGTATTTTAATGGTTTAATTTAGTTTACAAAGAAACAAGTCTTATTTTTTTACCTTAAATCCTCATGCATGTATTAGTTAACATGTTTTATAGCCAATTAAATATGAAAATAGAAGAAATAGTAATTTATGGAGATGCATACTAGTATGAATTGGGTTTATTAATTAAGTCAATTAGTGTCTAAAATCATAGGTTAATCCAATTTGTTACACTTACAATGTTTCTAAATCATAAAATAATTGCATAATTATGAATTACACATTGATTAAAGTGATTGCAAAAGATGACCAAGATTGGACTTGTGGGGTATCTCTTGAGGAAAATCTATGGAACAGAGCCTTCCTCTCATTTCTTATAGAGATAAATGACTTTAAAATACCACTGAAATCTACGTAGAACTGTATGTCAAGAAATAAACAGGCCCTGGCCGGTTGGCTCAGTCGTAGAGCGCCAGCCCGGCATGTGGAAGTCCCAGGTTTGATTTTTGTCCAGGGCACACAGGAGAAGCACCCATCTGCTTCTCTAACCTTCCCCCTCTCCTTTCTCTCTCTCTCTCTCTCTTCCCCTCTCGTAGCCAAGGCTCCATTGGAGCAAAGTTGGCCTGGCCACTGAAGATGGCTCCATGGCCTCCACCTCAGGTGCTAGAATGGCTCTGGTTGCAACGAAGCAACGTCCCAGATGGGCAGAGCATTGCCCCCTAGTGGGCTTACTGGGTGGATCCCAGTTGGGTGCATGTGGGAGTCTGTTTCTCTGCCTCCCTGCTTCTCACTTCAGAAAAATACAAAACAAACAAACAAAAAAACTAAACAACGCCTGTCTATAAATTAGCCACACATAAATATATCCTAAATGAATATAAGAATAAATGGTCATCACCACTCAGAATTGATGTATTGTTTTCTTTAAGTACCTTGTTGCAAATCTTATTTTTAATACTCTTATTGCATATTCTTATTGTATAAATCTGTCTATGCCTCATTTAATGACACAGATTAGTACTAATGCAACTCAGAATGAAGCTGGCCGTGGACCCTTGATTAAGTCTTTTCATGAGAGTTTCAACTACTGTCTCAGTAGTCCTTCAATGTATAGTTGCCACTAATTTCAGAGACCAGTAGCAATTAAAAAGACTAAAATTAGATCTTACACTACTTAACCATTTTATATTGAAGGGTAACTGACATAAACTACATATATTTAAAGTGCACAAATTTTTGATATACATATATATCTGTATGAACATCATCATCACAATTGATAATGAGCATGTCTGTCAACCTCAGAGTTTCTTCCTGCCCCTTTATGTTCCCTCTCTCCCACCCATCCTTGCTTCTACCCCCTCTGCAGGCAAACACTGATTTGCTTTATGTCACGATATATTAGTTTGAATATTTTAGTATATTAAATAAATGGGAAGGTATCTAATGTACTCTTTTTTGTCTGCCTTTTTTTCACTTACATTATTTTGGTATTCATCAATATGTTGTTTATCAACATTATATTCTTTTTCATTGCTAAGTAATATTCCATCATACACACTGCACAATTTATGGTTGTTAGTGGACACTTGAGTTGTTTCTAGTTTTGGGCTGTTATGGATCAAACTGCAATTGAACATTCATATACAATTCTTTATGTGGACATAGATATTCATTTCTCCTGGGTAAATACCTACAAGTGGAATGGCTGGCTCAGATTGTAAGTATATATTTAATTTTTTAAGAAACTGCTAACCTATTTTGCAAAGTGGTTATACAATTATACATTCCTACCAGCATTGGATAAGAATTCCAATTGCTCCTATCCTTCCTAAAATTGGTATGGTCAGTCTTTAATTTAAACCATTTTAATAGGTATGTGGAAGTATCTGACTGTGACTTAAATTTGCATTTTCTGAGTGATTAATAATATTGAGCATGTTTTCATATGCTAATTTCCCTTCTGTATTTCTTCTTTAGTGAACTGTTTGCTCAAATAGCTTGCCCATTTTACAAGGGATTTATAGAGAACAACAAATACTCTTCTTGTGTTGGAAAATCCATTTCTTGTCTAAAGAGCTGGAATGGGGTATCTAGCCACAATTTATTTGTGTTGAAAATGTTCATAAAATTATTTTCATAATTCTTTATATAGCATTTGAAGCCAGCACCATGTCCATTGCAATGATATTAGATCAATACAATAAACTTGGTTATTTATGAATTTACATGTAGATTATTATAATAAAGAGTAATTAGGCCCTGGCCGGTTGGCTCAGTGGTAGAGCATCAGTCTGGCATGCAGGAGTCCCGGGTTCGATTCCCGGCCATGGCACACAGGAGAAGCACCCATCTGCTTCTCCACCCCTCCCCCTCTCCTTCCTCTCTGTCTCTCTCTTCCCCTCCCGCAGCCGAGGCTCCATTGGAGCAAAAGATGGCCCGGGCGCTGGGGATGGCTCCTTGGCCTCTGCCCCAGGCGCTAGAGTGGCTCTGGTCGTGACAGAGCGAGCCCTGGATGGGTAGAGCATCGCCCCCTGGTGGGCGTGCCGGGTGGATCCCGGTCGGGCACATGCGGGAGTCTGTCTGACTGCCTCCCCATTTCCAGCTTCAGGAAAATACAAAAAAAAAAAAAGTAGTTTATACCATTGTTATTTTTAAAAAATATATAAAATATTAATTATATGTTTGATTTTGGTGCAGTATATAAAATCAAAAGAGTAGCTTTATCATATATTAAATGTGAATAGCCGACAATAACATCTTTAAAAAGAATTTGAATCTGACAAGGCAATGGCACAGTGGATAGAGCATCAGACTGGGACGTGGAGGACCCAGGTTCGAAACCCCGAGGTCACTGGCTTGAGTGCGGGCTCATCCAGCTTGAGCGTGGGGTCGCTTGCTTGAATGTGGGATTATAGACATGATCCCATGGTTGCTGTCTTGAGCCCAATGGACGCTGTCTTGCCCCCAAGGTTGCTGTCTTGAGCAAGGGGTCATTTGCTCTGCTCTAGCCCCCCGGTCAAGTCACATATGAGAAAGCAATTAATGAATAACTAAGGAGACTAAGGAGCCACAACAAATAATTGATGCTTCTCATCTCTTTTCTTTCCTTTCTGTCTGTCCCTCTGTCTGTCTTTCTCTGTCTCACACACATAAAAAGAGAACTAGAAAGTTACATATTTATAATAAGTAGTAGTCTTTGAATAGGGCTGTAAAAGGTATCTTGAAAATATTGGTGCTTGATAATCCAAATAAAACTGTAACAATTCAAGTTCAGTTGCTTTTATTTTATTTTCTTGAGTGTTATCAAATATATTTTACTTTAAATATGTATTTTTACTTTAAGTTTCATCAAATATATTTGCTTTTTTATCATGTAAAGTAACAATCAGTTTTCTCAAGTGTCACAACATAAAATGTAAAATCTTGACTCATTAGGACAGAAATTATATTTTATATTATATTATCTTATAATGCATAATAAATGTTGGTGGTACAGATAGAAGATTTCTGTATATATATTTTAAGAAACTTTCCCTTCACTATTATGAAGATGCTTGAGATGAATGCCATGTCATCATCAGATGTATGAAATTCCAATATGGCAGAACACACTTTTTTTTTAAAGTTGATCAAGGTGTTTCATTGTTGCACTTTTCCTGATCAAGACTGCTATCTAGCATCTTATTTTCTCATTCATTATAGATGATCTCCTCCAGGGCTCTCATCTTTGACAAAACTTTCTTCAGATATCACCTCTTCTGTTGCTTTTAAGTAGAGTAGATATTTTTCTTTCCTTCCTTCTTTCCTTCCTTTCTTCCTTCCTTCCTTCCTTCCTTCCTTCCTTCCTTCCTTCCTTCCTTCCTTCCTTCCTTCCTTCCCTCCTCCCTCCCTCCCTTCCTTTCTTTCTTCTTTCTCCCTGCAGCTTTCACAAGAGATAACTCTTCTTAAAAATCCATTCCCCTCTAAGGTTTAGGTCATTTTGTCACTATCTACCCTCTTCTCTACTGTAACCTTACTGATCTCTGGTTCCCCAAATCTAAAAATCCAGCATTTCACTTTCTAACCGCCACTATAAATAGTCAAATTTTTTACTTGCTTACTTCTACTACATAGTCATTGGCCATGAATTTTTTCCAGCCCTTCTCCTTTTCTTCTTAATTAAATTTATTAGGGTGACATCAGTTGATTAGTTTATACAGCTTTCAAGTGTATGTCATCTGTATGATGCATGATCTGTATATTGTAATGTGTTTCACCACCCAGAATCAAATCATCTCTGTCACTATATAATTGACTCTCTTTACTACTTTCACACCTCCCTTCCCTCCGGTAACCACCATACTGTCTGTGTTTATGAGTTATTGTTTGTTTTTCTTCATTGTTCATGTTCATTATTGTTTTCAGTTTTATATCCCACATATGAGTGAAATCATAGGGTACCTAACTTCTTCTGTCTTATTTCTCTTAGCATGATATTCTCAAGGTCCATCCATTGCCTTACTCCTTTTCAAAATAACGTTGACTCTAATTCTCATCTATCTTTCTGCTATACCCAGCTGGCAAAATGCCAGTGGTGGTGAAGAGGCATCTGTCTGGCCTGTGATTTCTTTCTCCCCTTTATGCAGACTCTCAGAAAGAGCAGATAGGCTTGACTGTCTCCTTCATGCAAAGACCTCTCAGGGTCCTCTGTAGGTGGCCTCCTACTTCTCTCTTATTTCCTTCAAATCCAAGTATCTAGATGACATGTTTATTCTTACCCTATGCCCATATCATGTAACTTAATTAAACTGAGAGCCTCTGTGAAGACTTGCTCAGTAGTTTTGAAGTCATTAAAATTTCTCAAATTAGCCTGACTAGGCAGTGGAGCAATGGATAGAGTTTTAGAATGGAACTCAGAGGATCCACTTTGGAAACCCCAAGGTCACCAGCTTGAGTGCAGGCTCATCCTGCTTGAGCACAGGTTCACCAGCTTGAGCAAAGGGTTGCTGGCTTAAGCATGAGATCATAGACATGACCTCATGGTTGCTGGCTTGAGGCCCAGGTTCCGTGGCTTGAGCCCAAGGTTGCTGGCTTGAGCAAGGGGTCACTCACTGTGCTGTAGCCCCCCAGTCAGGGCATATATCAGAAAGCAATCAATGAACAACTAAGGTGCCAAATTGAAGAATTGATGCTTCTCATCTCTTTCCCTTTCTGTCTGTCTGTCTATCCCTATCTGTCTCTCTGTCTGTCTCTGTCAAAAAAAAATCAATAACCTTTGATCTTTTATATTAGCTGGGAGACGAATTAGACTTTGCATATCAGTATGGAGCAAGTGTTATACCCTGTTGAAAGGGGTGGCCAGGGCTAGCTGTAGAAAGTGGTTAGTGTTGCTTTACACCTATGGGAAAGGTGTTTCAGTACCTGAAATATGCCCTTCTGTTTTCAGTTCTCCTGCTGTCCTGCATTCCTTTCTTCTTTCAATTTGCTGTTAACTTTTTGGCATGAATAATCATTTTTGTTAATTTTGGTATTTTATAGCCAGAATCTTAAAGTGTGATTTGACTGTTTTCCGCAGTGGCTACACCAATCTGCATTCCCACCAACAGTGCACAAGGCTTCCCTTTTTTCTGTATCTTTGCCAGTATTTATTAGTCCTTGTCTTTTTTTAAGCTACAGTATTTTTGCAATTCAAGATTTTAGGTTTCCATCTTATTGTAAAATTTTCAACATTTAGTTTAACATAATGAAGTAGAATGTCTTTTTGGGCATCATCTTTGTGAAAATATAATAATTTATATAATGCAGTAAATATACAAATACACCAAAAGCTATGATTGCATCAGAATTTGTCAACAATTTTGAAACAGAACATATTAAAACACTTATTTTAATCATGAAATTTGCACAAAACTTATTTAAATTTCATTCAGGCAAAAATTTGCATTTGTAGCTCTTGTGTTTGTGTACTTGTTGAGGACAGTCTCGTTTGATGCTCCAGCAGTAGTCTTCTCATCACTAACAGCTCCAAGATTTTTGGGAAACTTATCAAGGTGACTGTTCAGGAAGTGAATCTTAATGCTCATGTTATATCCAATGTCGCGGAAAGCCAACAGCATCCTTTGAACCAGAAGTTCATAGTTTTCTGCTTTTTTGTTGCCAAGGAAGTTCTTTGTAACTGCCACAAAAGACTGCCATGCTGATTTCTCCTCCTTATTCATCTCCTTGGCAAATTCTTCATCACATATGAGGATTCGTATTTGAGGTCCATCGAATACACCTGCTTTTATCTTCTCAAAAGACAAGGCAGGAAAAGCAGAAATAATATGTTGAAGGCATTCACTTTCTCAATTCAAAGCCTGAACAAACTGCTTCATTAAGTCAAGTTTAATGTGAAGTGGGGGAAAAATGATCCTGTTTCAATTAACTACAGGTACATTCACAATATTTTGCATCTCTACTTCCAGAGCTTCACGTTTCAGCCACTCCTTCTGTGTCCGGTGTTTCTCCTGAGCTCGGCTGTCCCACAAACACAGAAAGCAAGGATACTTTGTGAAACCTCTCTGTTGTCCTAACAGGAAATTTACCATTTTAAGATCCACACAAATGATCCAGTTATGCTCCTCATACTTCAGAAAGTTGAGGACAATTTTTATGTCATTATAATCTTCTCGCAGATGAGTTGAATAAACAATTGGAACTGCTGCATAAACATTACCGTTGTGTAGAAGAACACATTTCAGACTCCATTTAGAGTTGTCAAGAAATAGCCACCATTCTGTTGGAATGTAAGTGGTAACACCTAGCTGGCTGAGAAGACTACTGATATCATGACAGTAAACAAAGTGTTTGTCTTCAGAAAAAAGTCCACAAAAATTTGTTCACGCTTTCTGAAATGGGATACTTTAGCTGACTGGTGAAGTACATTCTTTTTTTGATGCCTGGATGCTAATAACTCAGCTGCTTTCTTTGATAGACCCATATCTCTTACTAAGTCATTCAATTCGGGTTGGCTAAACTGCTGAGGGGTTAATGACTGCTTGGCATTAGAAGAAGACCCTTCAGATTCTACAACCATTTCCTCATGCATCTTATCAAAATATACTTGATCATTATGTTCACTTTCTTCATACTTAGAAGAAATAAAACCATTGAAAACTGGAACTGGGAGTGTCTCAGATTGTGGGATAGGTCATATTGCTGAAGGAATATTAGAATATGTAATCATATACCGTTTTTTCTTTTTTCTTTTTTATAATTTTATTTTTTTAATGGGGTGACATCAATAAATCAGGATACATATATTCAAAGATAACAAGTCCAGGTTATCTTGTCGTTCAATTATGTTGCATACCCACCACCCAAATTCAGATTGTCCTCTGTCACCTTCTATCTTGTTTTCATTGTGCCCCACCCCACCCCCTTTCCCTCTCCCATTCCCCCCTCCCCCCCGTAAGCACCACACTCTTATCAATGTCTCTTAGTTTCACTATTATGTCCCACCTACGTATGGAATAATACAGTTCCTGGTTTTTTCTGATTTACTTATTTCGCTTCGTATCATGTTATCAAGATCCCACCATTTTGCTGTAAATGTTCCAATGTCATCATTTCTTATGGCTGAGTAGTATTCCATAGTGTATATGTGCCACATCTTCTTTATCCAGTCATCTATTGATGGGCTTTTTGGTTGTTTCCATGTCCTGGCCACTGTGAACAATGCTACAATAAACATGGGGCTGCATGTGTCTTTACGTATCAATGTTTCTGAGCTTTTGGGATATATACCCAGTAGAGGGATTGCTGGGTCATAAGGTAGTTCTATTTTCAGTTTTTTGAGGAACCACCATACTTTCTTCCATAATGGTTGTACTACTTTACATTCCCACCAACAGTGTATGAGGGTTCCTTTTTCTCCGCAGCCTCTCCAACATTTGCTATTACCTGTCTTGCTAATAACAGCTAATCGAAGAGGTGTGAGGTGGTATCTCATTGCCATTTTGATTTGCATTTCTCTAATAGCTAAAGAAGATGAGCATCTTTTCATATATCTGTTGGCCATTTGTATTTCTTCCTGGGAGAAGTGTCTATTCATATACTCTTCCCATTTTTTTATTGGATTGTTTGTTTGTTTGTTGTTGAGTTTTATGAGTTCTTTGTATATTTTGGATATTAGGCCCTTATCTGAGCTGTTGTTTGAAAATATCATTTCCCATTTAGTTGGCTTTCTGTTTATTTTGTTATCAGTTTCTCTTGCTAAGCAAAAACTTCTTAGTCTAATGTAGTCCCATTCATTAATTTTTGCCTTCACTTCTCTTGCCTGTGGAGTCAAATTCATAAAATGCTCTTTAAAACCCAGGTCCATGAGTTGAGTACCTATGTCTTCTTCTATGTACTTAATTGTTTCAGGTCTTATGTTTAGATCTTTGATCCATTTTGAGTTAATTTTTGTACAGGGGAGAGACTGTAGTCCAGTTTCATTCTTTTGCATGTGGCTTTCCAGTTTTCCCAGCACCATTTATTGAAGAGGCTTTCTTTTCTCCATTGTGTGTTGTTGGCCCCTTTATCAAAAATTATTTGACTATATATATGTGGTTTTATTTCTGGACTTTCTATTCTGTTCCATTGGTCTGAGTGTCTATTTTTCTGCCAATACCATGCTGTTTTGATTGTCGTGGCCCTATAATAGAGTTTGAAGTCAGGTATTGTAATGCCCCCAGCTTCATTCTTTTTCTTTAGGATTGCTTTGGCTATTCGGGGTTTTTTATACTTCCATATAAATCTGATGATTTTTTGCTCTATTTCTTTAAAAAATGTCATTGGAAGTTTGATGGGAATTGCATTAAATTTGTATATTGCTTTGGGTAATATAGCCATCTTGATTATATTTATTCTTCCTAGCCAAGAACAAGGTATATTCTTCCATCTCATTATATCTTTTTCAATTTCCCTTAACAATGGTTTATAGTTTTCATTATATAAGTCCTTTACATTCTTTGTTATGTTTATTCCTAAGTATTTTATTTTTTTTGTTGCAATTGTGAAGGGGATTATTCTTTTGAGTTCGTTCTCAGTTGTTTCATTGTTGGCATATAGAAAGGCTATTGACTTCTGTATGTTAATTTTGTATCCTGCGACCTTACTGTATTGGCTTATAGTTTCTAGTAATCTTTTTGTGGATTCTTTGGGGTTTTCGATGTATAGGATCATATCATCTGTAAAAAGTGATACCTTTACTTCTTCTTTTCCGATATGGATGCCTTTTATTTCTTTGTCTTGTCTGATTGCTCTGGCTAGAACCTCTAGTACCACATTAAATAAGAGTGGAGAGAGTAGACAACCCTGTCTTGTTCCTGATTTAAGGGGGAAAGCCTTCAGTTTAGGGCCATTTAATATGATGTTATCTGGTGGTTTATCATATATGGCCTTTATCATGTTGAGATATTTTCCTTCTATACCCATTTTGTTGAGAGTCTTAAACATAAAATTGTGTTGTATTTTATCGAAAGCCTTTTCTGCGTCTATTGATAAGATCATGTGGTTTTTGTTCTTTGTTTTGTTGATATGGTGTATTACGTTAACCGTTTTGCGTATGTTGAACTATCCTTGAGATTCTGGGATGAATCCCACTTGATCATGATGTATTATTTTTTAAATATGTTGTTGTATTCGATTTGCTAGTATTTTGTTTAGTATTTTTGCATCTGTATTCATTAGAGATATTGGTCTGTAGTTTTCTTTTTTTGTGCCATCCTTGCCAGGTTTCAGTATGAGGGTTATGTTGGCCTCATAAAATGTGTTTGAAAGTATTGCTTCTTCTTCAATTTTTTGGAAGATTTTGTGTAGAATAGGAACCAAATCTTCTTTGAATGTTTGATAAAATTCACTGGTATAGCCGTCAGGGCCTGGACTTTTATTTTTGGGGAGGTTTTTAATGGTTTTTTCTATTTCTTCTCTACTGATAGGTCTGTTTAGGCTTTCTGCTTCTTCTTGACTCAGTCTAGGAAGGTTGTATTGTTCTAGGAATTTATCCATTTCTTCTAGGTTGTTGAATTTAGTGGCATAAAGTTTTTCATAGTATTCTACAATAATTCTTTTTATATCTACGGTGTCAGTGGTGATTTCTCCTCTTTCATTTTGGATTTTGTTTATATGAGTTCTTTCTCTTTTTTCCTTGGTAAGTTTTGCCAAGGGTTTGTCAATTTTGTTGATCTTTTCAAAGAACCAGCTCCTTGTTCTATTAATTTTTTCTATAGTTTTTCTGTTCTCTATTTCATTTATTTCTGCTCTGATTTTTATTATCTCCTTTCTTCGGCTGCTTTTGGGTTGTCTTTGTTCTTCTTTTTCTAGTTCCTTAAGGTGGGAAGTTAAGTGGTTCACTTGGGCTCTCTCTTGTTTGTTCATATATGCGTGAAGTGATATGAACTTCCCTCTTA
The DNA here is from genome assembly GCF_036850765.1 of Saccopteryx bilineata. Classification (NCBI taxonomy): domain Eukaryota; kingdom Metazoa; phylum Chordata; class Mammalia; order Chiroptera; family Emballonuridae; genus Saccopteryx; species Saccopteryx bilineata. The sequence continues at coordinate 319,997,866 of NC_089491.1, forward strand.
TCACTGTTTTTGTTGCATCCCATAGATTCTGATATGTTGTATTGTCATTTTCATTAGTCTGTATATATCTTTTGATCTCTGCAGTTATTTCTTCTTTGACCCATTCATTTTTTAAAAGTATGTTGTTTAGTTTCCACATTTTTGTGGGATTTTTTTCCTCTTTTTTGCAGTTGAATTCTAGTTTCAAGGCTTTATGATCAGAAAATATGCGTGGTACAACTTCAATTTTTCTGAATTTGCTGATGTTGTTTTTGTGGCCCAACATATGGTCAATTCTTGAGAATGATCCATGTACACTGGAGAAAAATGTATACTCTGTCACTTTGGGATGAAATGTCCTGTAGATGTCTATCATATCCAGGTGCTCTAGTGTTTTGTTTAAGGCCACCATGTCTTTATTGATTCTCTGTTTGGATGACCAATCTAGAGCCGTCAGCGGTGTATTGAGGTCTCCAAGTATGATTGTGTTTTTGTCAGTTTTTGTTTTAAGATCAATAAGTAGCTGTCTTATATATTTTGGTGCTCCTTGGTTTGGTGCATATATATTAAGAATTGTTATGTCTTCTTGATTCAGTGTCCCCTTAGCCATTATGAAATGGCCATTTTTGTCTCTGAGTACTTTTCCTGTCTTGTAGTCAGCATTATCCGATATGAGTATTGCTACATCTGCTTTTTTTTGGATGTTATTTGCTTGGAGTATTGTTTTCCAGCCTTTCACTTTGAATTTGTTTTTATCCTTGTTACTTAGATGAGTTTCCTGTAGGCAGCATACAGTTGGATTTTCTTTTTTAATCCATTCTGCTACTCTGTGTCTTTTTATTGGTGAGTTTAATCCATTTACATTTAGTGTAATTAGTGACACTTGTGAGTTCCCTATTGCCACTTTATATTTTGCTTTCTGTTAGTTTTGTGTCTTGTTTGATCCTTCTCTTTCGTTTTTCTATCTTTTGTTTTTATTTGGTTGTATTCCATACATCTTTCCTCTGTTGCTATCTTGTTTATCTCATGTGCTTCTGTGGTGGTTTTTTCAATGGTAGTTACCTTTCAGTAATGAAAAGGGTCCCTACCCTGTTCATTGTAGCAAACTATTTTGTGAGTACTTTTGCACTCCATCGTCCTTTGCTACTGTTAATCTCCATCTTCTCCCCCTCTTTCTTTTTGTTGTTGTCACAGTTTAAATTTGGTTTTATTGTCTTCTTCTTGGAGCTTTTACTTGTGGCTCTGTTTTTTTTTTTGTTCTTTGTATCTGATTGGAGAACCCCCTTTAGTAATTCCTGGAGTGGGGGTTTTCTGGTGATAAATTCCCTCATCTTTTCTGTATCTGTGAATGTTTTTATTTCTCCTTCGTATTTGAAGGATAGCTTTGATGGGTATAGTATTCGTGGCTGAAAGTTTCTCTCTTTCAGGACTTTAAATATTGGGGTCCACTCTCTTCTAGCTTGTAGAGTTTCTGCTGAGAAATCTGATGATAATCTAATGGGCCTTCCTTTATATGTTGTATTCTTCTTTTCCCTGGCTGCCTTGAGAATTTTTTCTTTGCTTTTGGTTTGTGTCAATTTCATTATGATATGCCTTGGAGTAGCTTTGTTGGGGTTAAGAAAACTCGGGGTTCTGTTTGCTTCTTGAACTTGAGGCTTTAGTTCTTTACACAGGCTTGGGAAGTTCTCATCTATTATTTGTTTGAGTATGTTCTCCATTCCATTTTCTCTCTCTTCTCCCTCTGATATACCTATTATTCTTATGTTATTCTTTTTGATGGAGTCAGATAATTCTTGTAGGGCTATCTCATTTTTTTTAATTTTTGAGTCTATTTCTTCTTCTCTCTGTTGTGCCTCAAGTTGCTTGTCTTCTATTTCACTAATCCTCTCTTCTATCTGACCTGTTCTATTAGCTAAGCTTGTTACTTCGTTTTTCAGCTCGTGAATTGAGTTTTTCATCTCTGTTTGTTTTGTTTTTATAGTTTCAATTTCCTTGGACATATATTCTTTGTGTTCATTGAGTTGTTTTCTGAGCTCCCTAAATTGCCTTTCTGTGTTTTCTTGTATATCTCAGAGGATTTTTAGGATTTCTATCTTGAATTCTCTGTCATTTAGCTCCAAGGTTTCCAATATATTAAATTTTTTCTCCATAGATTTTTCCTCATCTAGCTGTGTTACCTCTCTTTCTTTTGTATCCATGATATTCGATTTTCTCTTCCTTAATGGCATCTGAGGGTGGTTTTGTTGATAGTATTAATGAGATTTAATAAAGAATAAAAAGTTAAAAAAATAATAAAAATAATAAAAAAATAAAAAAGTGAAAAGAGTTGGTTTTTTAAAAAAAAATAATAATGAAATAAAGAAAAATAAAATAAAATAAAAATTTTAAAAAAAGGAAATTATTCCCCCCCTCCTTTTTTCCTCTCCTCTCCTCTCCCCTCTTTCTTGAGAAAATCTTGTGGTGAACTGTGAATTATAACAAACAATGCCTGTGATGGAGGGCCTGAATTGGGGAAAAGTAATAAAGGGGCAAAAAAAAAAAAAAAGAAAGAAAAAAAAAGAGCGTATGGACCCACAAAAAGCAAATAAGGAAAAAATTTGGGTCAAGAATAAAATGATTTGCTTTTAGGTGTTGGTTGTCTAAGAGTTATGATGAGAGGAATAAGAGGAAAATGGAAAAATGGGGGGACAAATTAAAAAATTACTATTGTATTTAGTGGAACAAGAACTAGATAATATGGAGAGCCAGGGATGGGAGCACTGCTAGTGAGTTAAAAAGGTGAAGTAAAAACCCCCCAAAATGCCACAAACATAAGTTTGAGTCCCAGATAAGATAATTTGTTTGTTATTGAGGTTTGAATGAGAGGAGATGTAAAGGAGAAAGGAAGAAACTAATATAGAGGGAGAAAAGAAAGAGAGAGAGAGAAAAAAAGAGGGAACCACTAAAAGAAGAAAAAAGAAAGAGAGAAAGAGAGAGAGAGAGTTAAGGGTTTTGGAGTACAACCCTCATAGAGAGAAAGGAAGAGAAGAGAAAAGATAATGGGAGATGTAACACTTATGGGTAGTGTAGTTCAAGGAGAGGAGAGAGTAAGACCGGCAGAGAGTTAATCGGCCAAATTGGAGGAGGAAAAAAAGTATCAAGAATGAAGATAAGAGAAACAAATGAACAAATATAATAAAATGGGATAGGTTATAAAGTCTGCAGATTATTCTTGATTTTGAGAGGTTATCTTCTTGCTTTTTCTTTTCTCTCCCTCTTCCTGGTCGGTGACTCTGTACCCCGGGTTCTGCCTCTTTGGCATGCTCAGGTAGAGGTTTGCAGTTGATAAGTCTCTATGGCAATGTCATGTATTGTGCTTTAGTCTCGTTGGCAGTCGAGGCTCATTAGCATTTATAGGCTCTGACAGTGAGAGAGTCTGTGTTCCTGGAGCCTTTCTCCTAGTCTTTCTTTCCTCAATTAGTAGCCTGATAATCCAGCTATGGGGTTGCTGCTGCCTCTGCCTGGATAGTAAGAGGCTCAAAGAGCTGGCAACTCCCCACTCTATTTCCACTCAGCACAGGGCTCTGGGTAAGGCTCAGTCATTCAGAGCTGCTAGCATAATCAGGCGGGCTTTCCACCCACTCAAAGACCTCTGGCTCTGCCACTCTGTCCAGTAACACAGACGGGCGCCCACTTCCAGGATGCTTGGAGGAAACTCTCACTCACTGTCTGCGACCAGGATATCCGGCCAGCAGTCTCACGCTCTGAGTGAAACCCCCAAGTGCAGGGAAATTTTGCAGCGTTGGAATTGAGTCTCGCTCCGTCCCTGTGCGCGGCTTTTGCAAGGCGCTGCGGCGGCCCGAGATTCCGCTTTGGCCCACACAAAGGCCCCTGACTCTGCCCCTCTGTGCGATAACATGGGCGCGCACTGCCAAGGCACTCGGAGGAATCTCTCATTCACTATCTGTGCGCGCAAACCCGGATATGAGGCCGGCTGCGTTTCCCTCTGAGTGAAACCCCCGCCCGCACGGAAAATCTCCACTGTTGGAATTAGTTCTCACTCCCTCCCGTGCGTGGCTTCCCCAGGGCGCTGGGGCTGCCCAGAGACTCTGCCCTCAGCCCACAGAAAGGCCTCTGACCCTGCCTCTCCGTGGGGCAAAACGGGCACCACTCCTGGGGCTTAGGAAGAAATCTCTCGCCCACTAACTGCACGCACACCGACCAGGAGACTGGGTAAAATGGCCGCTCCGCTTGTCTGTCTTTGGGTTTGGCGCGAGCGTTAGCTTGTATTGCCCAGGTTGCCACAGGATCAGATTTTCCTCGGCTTGGATCTGCGTGCCACAGCCTGGTTTGGCCGTTTGTGCTGCGGCCTGGATCTATTCACCCCCTTTGTCTGCCTCAGTTTCTATATTCACAGTTACCAGAGAAAGCCACCCTGTTTAGGTTAGTGAGGAAGGCGGAGCATTTCTTACTCCCTATTTCCTTCGGGGTTTGGTTATATATTTAGCCAATTTTTCACTCAACCATACCTTTGGGTGTATTGCGAAGCATCTGGAGGCTCCAAGTATAGGTTTTTCTGTTTCTGGTTGAAGATCTTGTTGAGTTTTGGGGGAGATTTATTGGTATCGCTTCCTACCCCGCCATTACTCTGACATCATCTCCCGTTTTTGCTTGCCAGTGCTCTTTGTGTGGATCAGACAGAAATAACAGTCACTGCTGTGGTCCTTAGGTTCATGCCAAACCATGGGAATACCAAAAGGCATTCTTTTGCATTTTCCTTATGTCCAGTCACGAAGCATTTCCTCACAATTATGACACACAATATGAGGACCCCAATTCTTGTCTTGATCACCAAGGGGAACTTGAAAATAGGCAATATATGCACGTGTCACAAATTATGAAATATTGTGCCTTTGACAGTGAAATGTGTAACAGCCACATATATAACAGAAGGTGTCAGGACTATTCTTACATTTACGCCTACTTAAAGAAGCCATGATTCAATCTTAAAACAAAATAAGAGGGTGTTTTTATCAGATAATTTTTACATTTAAAACCAACTACAATTATGTAAAAGTGATGTTTGTAAAACATTAATTGTCTTGTGGTTATGTTCAATCCAAGAGTCGTTGCCCTTTAACTCCAATTTAAAAACCAATGCATGCCATTAACTGTAACAAAAAGAAATTAAAATTGCATAAAAACTAGAGTATGCACCAAAAAACAGATTTCAGATTTGGAATTAACGATGCAGAAATATATAGAAACAGTTCTAAAACCTCATGCAATGGAAAAAGGAAAAAATTGTTCCCCACTGTTTTCAGTGATGTTGAACGTGTTCTCACGCACCTTTGCCCATCTGTGTCTCTTCTTTGGAAAATGTCTTCTCAGCTCTTCTGCTCAATTTTTAATCAAATTTTTTATTTTGTTTGATTTTTTGTTGAATTGTATCAGCTCTTTGGACAGTATATTTTGGATATTAACCCCCTATCAGATATATGATTTGCAATATTTTTTTCCATTTAGTACATTGCTTTTTCATTCTGTTAATCATTCTGTTAATTTTTACAGAAGACATTTTAGCTTGATACCAATTGTTTATTTTAGTTTTGTTTTCTTTTGCTTTTGGTGTCAGAAAAAATATTAATCACTCAGACCTATATTTGGAGAGGTTATCCTCTAATTTTTTTTTTCTAGAAGTTGTATGGTTTCTGGTCTTACCTGCAAATCTTTATATAAACTATTTTGAATTACTTTTGAGTATGGTGTAAGATAGTGGTCTAATTTCATTCTTCTGCAGGTAGCAGTCCAGTTTTCCAATGCTATGGAAGAGACTGTCCTTTTCCCACTGTATATCCTTGGCTCATTTATCATAAATCAACTGATCACACATTGTAGATTTATTGTTGGGTTCTCTGTTCTGTTCCAGCATCTATCTATCTATCTATCTATCTATCTATCTATCTATCTATCTATCTATCATCTATCTATCTATCATCTATCTATCTATCATCTATCTCTGTATCTATCTATGTATCTATCTATGTATGTATCTATCTATCATCTATCTATCTATTTATCTATATATCTGTTTTTAAGCAAGTGCCATACTGTTTTAATTACTGTAGCTATGAAATTTAGTTTGAAATAATAGAGCATGATGCCTCTAGCTTAGTTCATTCTCTAGTTGCTTTGGCCTTCTGGGTTTTTTGTGGTTCCACAGAAATTTAGGATTGCTTGTTTTATGTCCATAATAAATACCCTTGTGATTTCGATAAGGATTGCATTGACTATATATATTGCTTTAGGTACTATGAACATTTTAACAGTATTAGTTCTTTCAGTCCATGAGACAAAATATGTTTTCATTTATTTATGTGCTTTTCAAATTCTTTCATTAGTGCATTGTAGTTTTCAATATACTGGTCCTTTACCTCTTTTGTTAAAGTTTTTCCTATGCATTTTATTCTTTTGATGCAATTATAAATTAGATTGTTTTTTAATTTCTATTTTTATAGTTAATTATTAATGTAAATAAGTGTAACAGATTTTTGAGTATTGATTTTGTATTCTGCAACTTTACTGAATTTATTAGTTCTAACAGGTTGTTTTTTTTTTTCTGAAGCTGGAAACGGGGAGAGACACTCAGACAGACTCCCGCATGCGCCCGACCTGGATCCACCCGGCACGCCCACCAGGGGGCAACGCTCTGCCCACCAGGGGGCAACGTTCTGCCCACCAGGGGGCGATGCTCTGCCCCTCTGGGGCGTCGCTCTGTTACGACCAGAGCCACTCTAGCACCTGGGGCAGAGGCCAAGGAGCCATCCCCAGCGCCCAGGCCATCTTTGCTCCAATGGAGCCTCGGCTTCGGGAGGGGAAGAGAGAGACAGAGAGGAAGGAGAGGGGGAGGGGTGGAGAAGCAGAGGGGCGCCTCCCCTGTGTGCCCTGGCCGGGAATCGAACCCGGGACTTCTGCACGCCAGGCCGACACTCTACCACTGAGCCAACCGGCCAGGGCCTTAACAGTTTTTGATAGAGTATTGTTTTCATATTTAACACCAAGTCATTTGCAAATAGTGACAGTTTTAGCTTTTGGTTTCAATTTGGATGTCTCATTTATTTTTCTTGCCTAATTGCTCTGGCTGGGATCAATGGCTTTAGATTTAAAAAAAAAAAAATAGGAGACCTGGTTATCAAATTTAAGGATGACTGAAAAGTGGGATGCTGGGTGATATAACCCTTATTCAAATAGGTCTCAATAGGATAATAGACCAAAACAAAGTTAAATTTAATAGGGATACATTCATTCTTTCTTCTTTAAGGTATTTAGGTGTTTACTTATTACATACATTTTATATGGAGAGCTCTTAACTTGATGCTAAAGATGCAAAGATGAATAAGTAGTATCTCTTTTTCAGAAGTGTACAAGAGAAGATATTTTAACAAATAATTTCAATTAAATATAAGCCCTGCTATACTATCAGCATGTACAAGTTGTTATAAAAGTTCAGAGTTGTGAACAAATAATAGATTCAGTGGGAACTATTAAGTATAGGGGGGGGGGGTTTGGGAAGATTTTTTAAATAATAGACGTGCTGAGCTTACATTATTAAGAGAAAACTCATATGTCGGTGGCATAATATGACTTCCTAAAAGTGAAAATGTATTAATATTATAATGTTTAAATAATGTAAATATGCATTGTTGTTTCTGGTCCTGAGCTCACCTTTCAAAAAGATATGATTAGAAATGAAAAAAAAAAATAGAGGATGTAGATTCAAGAGGTGATGGCAATTAAGTTAATTATTTTTAGTGTTGAAAACGACTAACAATTGAGTAAATTGTCCATTTTTTGCTGTCCATTTTTTTCCATAAATTATGTTTTTATTTTTATTCTTACTTGATCTTTTTTAAAGTGATATGCTATATTAAAAATGTTATGATATTATCATAAGACATCCTGTAGGTTAGAAGTTGCCTTCATTCATATCCCTTTCCTCTTGCTGACATATGTGTACTTTAAGTGTGTGTTTCCAAAGTAAAATTGACCCTAGCGATAAGATAAAGGAACCAATTTATGATTGCTAAGGATTATATTCATTAGTCCTGTCTATAACGGATACTTGCTTATATGTCTTCAATAATTTTCATTAAAGATAGGTTGTTAGGCCCTGGCCAGGTAGCTCAGTTGGTTGCAGCATCATCCTGAAGGGAAGAGATTGCTGGTTGGATCCCCAGTCAGGGCACACACAGGGACAGGTCAATATTCCTGCCTTTCTCTCTTTTCTCTCTCCCTTCCTCTCACTCTAAAATCAATACATAAGTTAAATATGTATATAGATGTGGTTAGAAGTTTTTAGTTCAAGACCTTTCTTTCAAGAGGAATTTCAATTTAAACTTGACTTTTAACCAACGGCATTACACTCATATGCTTTAACCATAGCACTTAACCTCTTCTTGAAGCTCTGTTTTCCCCTTCAATTTCATAGTAGTTTCATTGTAATGAGGGCAGTATTGGATTTCATGAAATTTGTTTCTTGTATAACAAATTTGTTTGAAAAAATTTTGAGAACACAAAATTTTGTTTCTCTTAAGGAATACTGAAGGTTTTTGCTAATGTTTCTGGCCTGGCAAGGAATACATTTATTTTAATCAGGGGCCAGTTACCACTTGGCTACCCCGTTGTTAATGAAGAAGAGGTCACAGGTTTCCTCCCAGGGCATCCAGCAAGCTTCTCTCTGTTACGGGGCACACCCTGCACCTTAGCCAGCTGGCTGGCAAATGTGCGCAGTTGGTGACAAGGAGAACTGGGTGAGACTGTGTAGATGGATTGGTGCAAATTCATCACCATAGCTAAGAAAATAACCCTGAGCAACTGCCTTTCTAATGGACAACACATGGTTGTTTATAGTCAATTGAATTGTAGATATATAGTTTGTCGTTACTCTGACTTACAGAACATGTAACTTTTCTGTTAATACCTTTCTGCTTTCAAATTTATTGGATTAAAATTTCATTACTACATTTTACAAATATTTTACATTTTGTTTTCATATAATCTAGTTCTTTTACAAGTATAATTTCATTACTTTTTAGGACATTTAGGATTTTCAACAGTCTTGTTCAGTTTTTAAGTCCGTGGGCAAAAAGTACATGAACATTGATGATTTTGATGAGAATAAATCAGTCTGTGTTGAAACTAATTGTGAAAAAATATTAAATGAAGCACATAATCCTTGGCTAGTGTCATTAAGACATCTCTTACTCTACATGTTAAGTATGATTTGGGTAAAATAGTAAAATTAATATTGTCTTGGTATTTGGAAATCTGTGTGCCCTAACCAGCACAAATTAAATCATTCTATTCAATGCTTTCAAAGAAGAGTGCTTAATAATGTTGAGTAATTCTTCAAATTTAGTTTATTTCAGCTATACTTACCTTATACTAATTATACCCATATAATCATACTGTATCATTTAATTAATAAGAACATAGCTAGGATTCACTCTTAATTTATTTCTTTCCACAGGCTTTCAGACAGAATACCATTATGAGTATTTAAAATTGCAAGTTAACAAACCAAATCTAACTTTACTTTGAAAAAGCAGGATACATTGCATTTGGTCATCTTAAACATTTCTTAAGAGGCAACCTTAGCATAATTGTATGAATTTCATTTTTTAAGTAGTGGGATTAATTTAATAGAGCACAAATCTATTATTTTAACCTAATTAATCAGCATAGATCAAAATCTTAGTATTAGAACAAGTAGATTATAGAATGTACACAATAAATTTATGTTAGACTTAAAATGTCTAAACCTATTCAGAGTTCTTATTCTAATAAAAAGTGTAAAATATAAATGTTAAAACTGAGTACCACTATTGATAATCAGGAAGTCTGAGAGCCATGTAATGTAAAATTATCTGGCTTTTCAGAAATTAAAGCTCTGCATTTTTCATTGTATAATTTTTTACACTGAAAGGACTTCACTGTTTAGAGAAGATTAATTTTTTTAAGTCTCTAAAAGACCATTTTTATGCCACTAGGGTGTGACAATAGCCCTTGGCAGAGAGTTTAGGTTGTTTCAATCTGATTTTTACAATAAGCTATAGCATAGTATGATTGATAGCAGCCATCATATAGATTTATTTTTTTAATGTAGTTTCAAAATATCCCTATAGAAAGTGCTTAGTACTTCTCATATCTGATTTCAAATTAAAAACCCCACAATTCTATATTTATATTCTGTATTCTGTGGTTATTCGACATGCCATGCAAAAATAAAAAAGACAAGAAAGAAATAAAAATAAAAATATTTAATTCTTCAGTGTGTGTGTGTGTGTGTGTGTGTGTGTGTGTGTTTAAATTTAGGAATGTGCTACTAATCATTTTTTCCCAAAATTCCTATTTTTATGAGTTTTAGGGTTTTTGCAATCATCAGTATGGAGTCTGTCAGAGTGCAGACCCATTGACAATACAATCATTTAAATTCTAATTACTTTCACCTGTTTAAATAAGTGAAATTCATGCTGGAAAATGTGCAAACTGCCACAGGAAATAGTCGAACTCCTGCTCAAAAAAGGTTTTTCAGGCATCTATTTTTGTCTTTTGAGGTGTTTATGTCCTTTTAGGAGTCTGTACGGATTGGTTGAGAGCCACAGATTTATGATTAAATGACTGTGTGATCGAAGCTACTAAACAGTAATAAGGTTTGGTAATAGCTGTTTGAGGTTTGTTTTGAAAGCTTGATGTCTAGCCCCATTAGAACACCTATGGGTACAACGACACATTTTGCCATTGTTTTTATTTTACAATGCATTGTTAGTTCACCAGAACCTAAAAACACAAATTTGTCTTCTTTTCTTTTGGGTTTTTGTTTCATTTTTGTTTTAAGTAAAAGCCTGAATTACAAATAAATAGATGGGTAGATAAATAGATGATAGATAGACGATTGATTGATGATAGATAGATAGATAGATAGATAGATAGATAGATAGATAGATAGATAGATTCAGAGAAGATGATTTTTCACTGGCTTTAAACAAATCAAAACAAAAGAATAATTTTCTAATAATCTTGCAACACATCTGAATCACAGTCTGCTATTTGGGAAGGGAACGGAATATGTATTATGAAATTCCTCAGCAGCAGTAGTTATACATTTTGGCTGATAGAATCTTAAGTTCACATCCTTATTTTCTTTTCCTGGCTACAATTATTTGATCATGAAATGAAGATAATTGTAATTTTGTTTTGTCTTAGATGCTATTTATAAGATATGTTATACATATTATTAACTCTCATTCCTATTAGATTATTTTTTAGTAAAATTAGAGTTTAGTTGATTCAGAGGAATTATACTACTGCCTTTAAAGCATTATTAGCATTTTGTTGAGATTGGATATTAAGGAATTCAAATGACCAGGTCTGTTATTAGAACAGGGCAACAAATTCCACTTATTTTGATCCCCCCATCCCTCCCCCCGTTTTCAATATGTAGAGAATGCACTTTGTGCACAGGCTCTCTTAAAGTATATACATGAGCTTGTGTGTGTCCCTTTTATATCATATCTAAACAAACAGTTTTAGGTAAAGAAATTTACATGTATAATTCAGAAGTTTTAACTAATGCTTTTGGATGCCAAGCAAAGCACACAAATGAATAAAATAGGATATGCCAACAAATTAGGAAGTGATGAAGACAGACAGATTACAGGCCCCTTCTAAAAGGTATTCAAATTTATTGTTTTTAAATATCCTGTGCATTGTCATTATAAAGGAAAACCCTCAGCTGATTCAATTTGGTCTTCAGGACATCAATGTGAGACTTCTAAAATTCCCAGCTTTTTAAAGTTCAACCTCAGCCAGAAATTCTCTGCCACAGAGAAACCTATCCCTTCAGTCTGATGCCCTGGCCTCCAAGAATGTAGCAGGATTTGTCAATATAAGTATTAGTAGATTACTGAATATTCCAGTGCGATTAATAGAACTATTAACTAGAAAACAAACCAACAGACTCTTAAAATTAGTGTTTTGGAACACATAGTCACATCTCTTCACCATTGCTGAAATCCGATTAGCCCCAAGTCCAAAAGTTTATATACCTACTTCAAAATGCCTATCGACTATTTTCTGATCCTCACTGATGTACTAACACTACTTGGCAATTGTGTCAATTCATATATTAGTAATAAAGTAATTCCATTGCTCTCCATTTAGCATTTCCTTTAAAAAAATTATGGAACACCATCATCTTCTACTAATACAAGAATCTCTTTTAAAAAGATTACTAAAAACAAACTATAATACAATTGTCAATTATATAAATACACACATTATGTATATAAAAATGTATATTAACTAGTTGTGAAGCCAGTAGCCATGGCCACCATCACAGCCACCTGGCCCATGCAGGTTCACATGGGATTCGGACAGTCAGTAAAGAAACAACGGAGCCAAAAACTGGTGGGCCATCATCTTTAATCCTAGCTTGCACCCGGTGGGCAAGTAAAAACACACACGGAGCTCCAAAACCCACTCATTCAGTGCTCACAAGGCTACTGACTTATCCGAGTTTCCTAGAATCAAAGGTTTCTAGCTCACCAGACTTATTCACCTCTGTTCCCCATCTTCTTCTCTCTGCACAAACTCTGCACTAACTGGCTTTTCCTTCAACACTCCACCATCTTGGCTGCTTCTCCTGGCCTCCTCCACGTGGCCTTTCTTTGCTCTCCTCTCTGCTCTCTCCTCTAATGATAATCTCAGGAACCAAGAGAGCAAGCTCCCGTTCTGACCCCATTTTATAGTGTAGAAATCAAAACCTTTAATCCAATATACAAAATAGGAAAGTCTCTAATACAAAGTCACTTATCTGAGGCATGATGCTTCTTTTTTCTCCATATTCATGCCAACACTTCTCATTTATGGATTTATGGATGATAGTCATTCTGACAAGTGTGAGATGATATCTCATTATGGTATTAATTTGAATTTCTCTGATGATTAGTGACATTGAGCATCTTTTAGTATTTGTATTGGCCATCTGTATGTCCTCTTTGGAGAAGTGTCTATTCAGGTTCTTTTGTCCATTTTTTAAAATTGAATTGTTTCCTTTTTAGGTGTTGAGCTGTACAAATTCTTTATAAATTTTAACAATTAATCCCTTATCAAATGTATTATTGGTGAATATGTTATCCCAGTGGTCCCCAACCCCTGGGCTGCAAACCGGTACCGGTCTGTGGGCCATTTGGTACTGGTCCCCAAAAAAAGAATAAATAACTTACATTATTTCTGTTTAATTTATATTTAAGTCTGAACAATGTTTTATTTTTAAAAAATGACCAGATTCTGCCCTGGCTGGTTGGCTCAGTGGTAGAGCGTCAGCCTAGCATGCGGGAGTCCCATGTTCGATTCCCGGCCAGGGCACACAGGAGAGGCGCCCATCTGCTTCTCCACCCCTCCCCCTCTCCTTCCTCTCTGTCTCTCTCTTCCCCTCTCGCAGCCAAGGTTCCATTGGAGCAAAGTTGGCCTGGACGCTGAGGATGGCTCTGTGGCCTCTGCCTCAGGCACTAGAATGGTTCTGGTTGCAACAGAGTGATGCCCCAGATGGGCAGAGCATCGCCCCCTAGTGGACGTGCCAGGTGGATCCCAGTCAGGCGCATGCGGGAGTCTGTCTGACTGCCTCCCCGTTTCCAACTTCAGAAAAATACAAAAAAAAAAAAAAAAAAACGACCAGATTCCCTCTGTTACATCCGTCTAAGACCCACTCTTGACGCTTGCCTCAGTCACATGATACATTTATTCATCCCACCCTAAAGGCCGGTCCATGAAAATATTTTCTGATATTAAACCAGTCTGGGGCCCAAAAAAGGTTGGGGACCACTGTGTGGGTTTTTTTATTTTGTTAATGGATTCCTTTGCTGTGCAAAAACTTTTCACTTTGGTGTAGTCCCCTTGTTTATTTTATTTTTTGTTTCCCTTGTCTGAGGAAATATATCAGAGAAAGTATTACTACACAAAAAATCTGAGATTTTACTGCATATGTTTCTTCTAAGATATTTATGGTTCCGAGTCTAACATTTAAGTCTTTAATCCATTTTGATTATATTCTTGTATATGGTGTAAGAAGGTAGTCTAGCTTCATTTTTCACATGTACCTGTCCAATTTTCCCAACACCATTTATTGACTATACTTCCCCATTGTATTTTTGCCTCCTTTTTCAAATATTAATAGACAATAAAAGTGTGGCTTTATTTCTGTGTTCTCTATTTTGTTCCAATGATCTGTATGTATGTTTTTATTCTAGTACCATGCTGTTTTAATTACTCTGGTTTTGTAATATAGTTAGCTATCAGGTAGCGTTATTCGCCAACTTTATTCTTATTTCTAAAGATTGATGTGGCTATTTGGGGTTTTTGTGATTCCATATAAAATATTGGAATATTCTAGTTTTATAAAACACGCAAATGGTATCTTGATAGGAGTTGTATTGAATCTACAGATTGCTTTGGGTAATGTGGACATTTTAATGATATTAATTCTTCTTATCCATGAGTACAGTGTATGCTTCCATGTATTTGTATCTTCTTCAGTTTCTTTCTTCGGTGTCTTATAATTTTCTGAGTACAGGTTTTTTACATCCTTGGTTAAATTTTTCTTAGGTATTTTATTCTTTTTGAAACATTGTGAATGGGATTATTCTCTTAATTTCCCTTTCTGATATTTTATTATTGGCATATAGAAATGTTGGATATTTATTTTGTTCTGCTAATTTACTGAATTTATTTATCTGTTCTACTGATTTTCTGGTGAATACTTTAGGGCTCTTTATTTGCAGTATCATGTGATCTGCAAATATTAACAGTGTTACTTATACCTTTCCAATTTTGATGCTTTTATTTTCTTTTTGTCTGATTGCTGTGGCTAGGACTTCCAGTACTATGTTGAATAAGAGTAGTGAAAGCATACATCCCTTTTTTGTTCCTAATCTTAAGGGAAACACTTGTTTTTGTTCATTGGTTGTGATGTTGGCTGTGGGTTTTTCATATAAGGCCTCTATTACATTGAGGTATTTCCCCCTCTATTTTCACTGAACTGAGATTTCTTATCCAAATAGGTACTGGATTTTATCAAATGCTTTTTTGCATCTGTTGATATGATTATATAGTTTTAATCCTTCATTTTGTTTATGTGGTATATCACATTTATTTATTTGAGGTGTTGTTCCAATCTTCCATCCCTGGAATAAGTCCCACTTGATCATGGTATATGATCTTTTAAATTTATTGCTGGATCTGATTGCTAATATTTTGTTGAGGGTTTTGGTATCTATGTTTATTAGGCCTATAATTTTCTTTCTTTGTAATGTCTTTATCTGGTTTTGGAATTAGGATAATGCTGGATTCATAATATCAGCTGGGAGGGTCTTTTCTTGAATTTTTTGAAATAGTTTGAGAAGGACAGATATTAATTTTTCTTTGACTGTTTGGTAAAATTCACATTTGGTAAAGCCATCTGGTCCAGGATTTTTGTTTGTTGGGAGGTTTTTGTTTGTTATTTGTTTGTTTTTTAAATAGTGCTTCAGTTTCATTAGCTGTAATCAGTCTGTTCAGGTTTTCTGATTCATTTTGATTAAGTTTTGGAAATTGTATGTTTCTGGGAATTTATGCATTTCTTTTTTTTAATTTTAATTTATTGTGTTTACATAGATTTCAGTGTCCCCCCAAATGCATCCCCCCTTCCCTGTGTTCCCCACAACATCCCCCCTTTCCCCTCCCTATAACGTCCTCCCCCTTTCCCTCCAAGATTAGCTTTTCTGCTCTCTATAATGTTGTGTTACATGTATATAATTTCACCAATCTCTTTCTCTTCTCTGATCCCATCTTCTCATCCCCTTTCCCTCTGACCATTTTCCCTCTGGACCCATTGATCCTGCCTCTGTCTCTGTTTCATTCCTCAGTTCATATTGTTCATTGGATTTATCAAATGAGTGAGGTCATATTATATTTTTCTTTCTCTGCCTGGCTTATTTCACTTAACATAATAGTTTCCAGGTCCATCCATGTTGTCACAAAAGGTAAGATTTTCTTCTTTTTCATGGCCCCATAGTATTCTATTGTGTATATGTACCATAGCTTTTTAATCTACTCGTCCACTGATGAGCACTTGGGCTGTTTCCATATCTTGGCTATTATAAACAATGCTGCATTTCTTCAATATTGCATAATTTGTTGGCATACAGTTGTTCATAATATTTTTTATACCTTCTTTTGTTTATCTATGTTGTCAGTTGTTATTTCTCCTCACTTTTTTATTTTATTCATTTGAGTCCTGTATTTTCTTTGAGGAATCACGTTAAAGATGTGTCAATCTTGTTTATCATTTCAAAGAACCAGCTCTTGGTTTCATCGATCTTTTGTACTAGTATTTTAGGCTCTGTTTTGTTTATTTCTGCTCCAATTTTTATTATTTCCTTCCATCTGTTCACTTTGGGCTTTGTTTGTTGTTATTGTTTTTTTTTTTAATTCCTTTAAGTGTAAGGTTAGATTGTTCATTTGAAAATTTTCTTGAGGTAGACCTGTAATGCTATGAATTTTCCTCTTAGAACTGCTTTCACTGTGTCCCATATATTTTGTTTTCTTGTGTTCTTATTTTTATTTGTTTCTATGTATCTTTGGATTTGATTTTTTCCTTAATCTCATTGTTAACTCATTCATTGTTTAGTAACATATTATTTAGCTTCTATCTCTTTTTGTGTTTTTCAGAGTTTGCGATTTATTTCTGGTTTTATGTCATTATGGTCAGAGAAATATATGATTTCAATCTTCTTAAAATTTATTGAGATTTGTCCTGTGTCCTAATCCATGGTATATCATACAAAATGTTTCATGTGCACTTGCAAGAATGTATATTCTGCTGCTTTGGGGAGAATGCTCTGAAAATAGCAATTAAATCCAATTGATTTAGTGTGATATTAAAGACTATCATTTTCTTGTTGATTTTCTGTCTGGAATATCTGTCCAGTCATGGCAACGAGTTATTAAAATACCCTACCATTACTGTATTACTGTCAGTCTCTCCCTTTTTGTCCATTAAGATCTACTTTACATATTTAGGGACACCAATATTGGGTGCATAAATTTTCACAAGGGTTATATCTTATTGTTGTATTGTTTTCCATTTATCATTATGTAGTGTCCTTTTTTGTCCGTTACTAAAGCCTTTGTATTAAAGTCTATTTTTTCAGAAATAAGTATTGCTACCTCAGCTGTTTTTTTTCTCTTTATTTGCATGAAATGCCTTTTTTCATCCCTTCACTTTTAATTTGTATTTTTATTTTGAAGTGGGTCTCATTTAGACTGCATATATATGGTTCTTGTTTATTATCCATTCAGTTATGTTATGTCTTTTGATTGGAGCATTTAAGCCATTTATATTAAAAGAGATTATTGATGGGTACAATTTTATTCCCATTTTATTATTTTAACTATGTTCCTCCTTCTCCTCCTTTTTTTTCTTCCCTTTACCATTTCTTGTATTACTGGTTTGGTGATAATGCACTCCTTTAGCTTTTTGTTGTCTAGGAAGCTCTCTATTTTTACTTCAATTTTAAATGAAAGCCTTGCTGGGCAAAGTATTCTTGGTTGTAAGTTCTTTCTTTATATCACTTTAAATATGTCATGCCAATCTCTTCTTGCCTAAAATGTTTCTGTTGAGAAATCAGCTGATTGTCTTATGTAAGCTCCTTTGTCTTTAACTTTTGCCATTTTAATTATGATGTGTCTTGGTGTGGGCCTCTTTGGGTTCATCTTGTTTGAGATCATATACACTTCCTGGACTTGTGGGGGGTTTTTCTCCAGGTTAAGGACATTTTCAGTCATTATTTCTTCAAGTAGGTTTTTGATTCCTTGCTCTCATTTTTCTTTTTCTGCTACACTTATGATATTAATGTTTTTACGCTTCATGTTGTTGTCCAAAAGATCCCTTAAACTATACTCATTTTTTAAAATTATCTCTTTTTTTTTACTGTGATTAGGTGTTTTATTCTACCTTGTCTTTCAAATTGCTGTTTTCATCCTTTGCTTCATCCAATCTACTGTTTATTCCTTTCAATGTTTTCTTCATTTCAAATATTGTATTTTTCATTATTAATTGGTCCTTTTTTATGGTTGTTAAGTCCTTTATTATGCTACTGAGTATCCTTATAACCATGTTTTTGGCTTCTATGTCTGATAAAATGCTTGCCTCTGTTTCATTTAGCTCTTTTTTTCTGGAGATCTTTTCTGTATCTTCCCTTTTTTCTTCTTCCCTTTTTGGCTGTCTTTTTGTGTTTGTTTCTATGTATTAGCTATAACTACTATTACCCTCAGCCTTTGTAGGGTGGCCTTGTAGTAGGTGTCCTGTGGGGTCCAGTATTGCATTGTCCTTGATCACCAGAGTTGGGTGCTCCAGGAATGTACTTTGTGTAGGTTACATAGGTTCTCCTGTTGTAACTGAGTCTTGATAGTTATTCACCTGTTGAGGCAATCAACCCTTAGGTTGGTTTACTGTGAGGTTCAACCTTGATCATAGCTTTTGAGCTGCTATGCAGGGGCTGACCACATAAAGTGAAATTTGCCTTAGTAAAGTCTGGTACCTGCTGAGATCTTGCTTTGTATATGCTACTTTTGAAGCTTATTGGATCCTGCTCTGATGTTGTCTGAAACAGGCCTCTGGGTGTGTTGATTCTAGGCCTCTTGGGATGGACTCTGGTTCATGCTAATATCAGATGCTGCCTGCGACTAGCCCTCAGCAACCTGTTTAGAGAAGTCTGAATCTGCCCTTTTCTGTAAGTCCTTGTTTTTTGTGTGTGTGTTTTTTTTTGCATTTTTCTGGAAACAGGGAGAGACAGTCAGACAGACTCCCGCATGCGCCCGACCGGGATCCACCCGGCACGCCCACCATGGGGCAACGCTCTGCCCACCAGGGGGCGATGCTCTGCCCATCCTGGGCGTTGCCATGTTGCGACCAGAGCCACTCTAGCACCTGAGGCAGAGGCCACAGAGCCATGCCCAGCGCCGGGGCCATCTTTGCTCCAATGGAGCCTTGGCTGCGGGAGGGGAAGAGAGAGACAGAGAGGAAGGAGGGGGTGGGGGTGGAGAAGCAAATGGGTGCTTCTCCTGTGTGCCCTGGCCGGGAATCGAACCCGGGTCCTCCGCACGCTAGGCCGACGCTCTACCACTGAGCCAACCGGCCAGGGCCTCTGTAAGTCCTTGTTTATAAGACTTCTCTTCAGCCAGTTTTCAGTTGGTTGTTTATGATGATTGTTCTATAATTTAGTTATAATTCCAGTTTCATCCCATAAGGAGATGAGTGTAGCTTTTACCTACTGCACCATCATATTAGATCACTTTATGAATATTTTTAAAAATTGCAGTATCAGTTTGTAATTGAACTGGTTTATTTTCACTGGTTAGTGCTTTATGGTAATCACTACTAATATATATGGTCTTATTTTAAAATAGGGTCAAGAATTTGTGTTTTCCATGTTGTACCCAATTTTGTTATCAAAGTCTATAGGCCAGTTATATATTGATGAGTAACAAAATATTCAAAACTTAGCAGCTTAAAGTAACAATTATTTATTTTACTTACACATGTGCAGTTTTGGCAGGGCTGAGCTGGAAAGCTTGTCTCTACGTGGGTTAGGTTTACTTGGGCTAGTAGATCAAACCTTTAGGATCAAGGCACTTAAGATAGCTCACTCACAAGGCTGGTCAGTTAGTTCTGGCTGCTGGCTTGGAATTCAGCCAGGCTGTCAGCTGGGTGCTGTAGTTCTATGTGGACTGGTTGGGCTTCCTCCCAGCTTGACAACAACTGTTCCCAAGTGGAAACTACAAGGCTGTGATCATACTTCAGAAGTCCAAGAACATTACTCTGTCATACTCTATTTGTTTAGCAAGTCAGTAAAGCCAGTCTCTTTTTAAGGGTAGGAGAATGAGATTCCATCTCGTAGTGGGAGATTTGGAGGGGTAGCCAAGAATGTTAGATCTTTAACCTGCCAAAGCATAGGTGGAGGGTGAATTGTGGCATTGGTGCTCCTCGCTCAGGTGGAGGAGTCACTCTTATGCCATGAGTCTTGCAAAAATCCACCTAAAGCAGGCTTTCTGATTGTAAATGATACTACATCTGCCACCAACCTCTAACATATAAATAGCATGTACCATGGCCAGGTAATATACCAAATGCTTTATAAGCATTTTAAGAATTACATTTTCATAACATTCATTTTACATGGTTAATAATAGTATCTGAGGCACAGAGAGGTTAAGTTACTTGTACAATATTCATAGCTACTTGGTGCTAAACCTGAGGTTCAAATGCAGACTGTCTCATGCCACAGTTCATACTCTGAAGCATTACACAGTATAATGTCATATGGAATTGTTCATCTCTCTTCCTCCTTTGACAAGCAGGCAACCAAAATACTACTTAATCTGCTTCACTTAAAAGGCACAAGTGAAATGACTTTATTGAAAACAGAAATCTGATAACTAAGAGGTTTTCTCGTGGTTTTTTTTAAATTATCTTTTGAAAGCCCTAGAGCCCCGGAAGTGCTGTAACGTGGAGTTCTATGTTGAGAGAGGTCGCAGCTCACAGGGAGAATCTCAACCCACCATGTTATAAAATAGATGTCCTAGGTAGCAAGTAGACTTGAGGTAGGGATGGGATCCAATCA
The DNA here is from genome assembly GCF_036850765.1 of Saccopteryx bilineata. Classification (NCBI taxonomy): domain Eukaryota; kingdom Metazoa; phylum Chordata; class Mammalia; order Chiroptera; family Emballonuridae; genus Saccopteryx; species Saccopteryx bilineata. The sequence goes on from NC_089491.1 coordinate 320,018,544, forward strand.
AGGATGTTGGTCAGCAGCTGAGTTACTGAGAAGTGCTAAAGTCAGGAAAGCATTAACAAGAGTCAAATCTGAAAACTGAAACAGAAATAAACCATTTTCTCCACAACCTGTCTAATACTTGTTATCACATGTCCTGTTGGTAGTAGCCATTCTACCAGATGTGAGGTGGTATCTTACTGTATGTACTTTTTATTGGCATTTCCTTAATAGATAGTGAAGTCCCTCATTCACTACTGTGGGAGTGTAAACTGGTACAGCCACTATGTAAGACAATATGGTCATTCCTCAGAAGATTAAAAATAGAGTTACCATATGACCCAGCAATCCCTCTTCTGGGTATCTACACCAAAAAACTCAAAAACATTTATTTGAAAGATATATGCACCCCTATGTTCATCACATCATTATTCATGATGGCCAAGACATGAAGACAACCAAAGTGTCCTTCGATAGAGGATTGGATAAAGAAGATGTGGTAAATATATACAATGGAATACTACTCAGCCATAAGAAATGATGAAATACTGACATTTGCAACATGAATGGACCTTGAGAATATTAGCTAAGTGAGTGAAATCAGTCAAAAAGCTAAGAATCATATGATTTCTCTCATATGTGGGATTTGAAACTGAAACTCATAGACACAAACAACATTATGGCAGTTACCAGAGGGAAGGGGTAGGGGTAGTAAAGGGTAAGGGGGACCAAGTATATGGTGATAGAAGATGATTTGACTTTGGGTGATAGACACGCAATGCAATATACAGATCATGTATCATAGAAATGGGCACTTGAAACCTATATGGCCCTATTAACCAATGTCACCCTGATAAATTTAATAAAATATGGTAGAGCGTCGGCCTAGCGTGCGGAGGACCCAGGTTCGATTCTTGGCCAGGGCACACAGGAGAAGCACCCATTTGCTTCTCCACCCCTCCGCCGCGCTTTCCTCTCTGTCTCTCTCTTCCCCTCCCGCAGCCAAGGCTCCATTGGAGCAAAGATGGCCCCGGCGCTGGGTATGGCTCTGTGGCCTCTGCCTCAGGCGCTAGAGTGGCTCTGGCCACAACATGGCGACGCCCAGGGCAGAGCATCGCCCTGGGCAGAGCATCGCCCCCTGGTGGGCAGAGCGTCGCCCCTGGTGGGCGTGCCAGGTGGATCCCGGTCGGGCGCATGCGGGAGTCTGTCTGACTGTCTCTCCCTGTTTCCAGCTTCAGAAAAATGAAAAAAAAAAAAAATTTAATAAAATAATATTAAAAAAACCAAAGAATCATTTATGAGGTAAGGATTTTTGTTCTATTGACTTTCCATACTTCAGCTATTCTTTCCTAAATCCTGACTTTTGTGAAGCAACCAGCACACATTCAGGATTTCTAACCTGATGCTTACTGGTCTGAAACCTGTTGTTGTTGGGTTCTTCAGATACTCCCACTTGCATGCACACTGAATGTTTCTACAGCACTGATAGCTCATACTGTTTCTGCTGACAGTTTCTTGTTCCCTCTCTCTGCTCAAAGTAGGCTGGTCTGGCTCAGGAACTGCCTAAAACAAGTACATAAGACCTTAAAAAATGGCCTGCTTCTTCATACAGTGTTTTTGTCCTTAAGAACTACCAGAATAGCCAAAAATTACCAATAGACTATTTTAATAATTACTATATTGTATAAAAAACTTAGCAGAATAGAGATTTTCTCTGTATGTTTCTGATATATAGAAATTTGATATTCTTTTATTTAAACCCTTATTGACTATTTTGCATTACATTTTTACAACACATTAAATTTTATTTTATTTATTGCATATTCACTTTATTATACTGTTAATTGCTTCTCTTCTATATGTATATCTCATTCCTTAATTGTTTTTATGTTTGTCCAAAAATCATATTCAAGGAGTCATATTTCTCTGCTCATTTATATTAAAAATTTAAGTGTTTTCTAATGGGAAATATTTTAGTTCAAGATTGTGTTAGTATATTACACATGAAGTGAAGTGTTTAATGTTCTGATTAAACCTAGTTACACTAAATTTATTAATGAGATTGAGTTTTACTTGGACAAAATTCAAAATATTGGATGGCCTGGGCCATGTGGTCAATGGATAAAATGTACGCATGTCAGAGGTTGTTGTAGATTCCACTCCTTGTCAGAAAATGTACAAGAAGCAATCGATGAGTGCACAAATAAGTGAAACAACTTCTCTCTCTCTCTCTCTCTCCATCTCCTTTTCTCTTTCTCTCTTTCAAATCAATGGAAAGTATTTTTAAAAAATTCAAAATACTGGAAAAGAATGATATCTATTGTGTTGTTGCTACTTTGTGCTTTAGAAATTTGATTATGTTTGTCAGTCTCAAATGGTATTTTTATGTTAACTTTTCTTCATTACCTTGTATTCTATCTAGTATGTGAATTTACTGATCCTTCAAATGTATTATCCTTAGGTGTACTTGTATGGTTAATTAAGGTGTCCTTAGCCAAAGAGAGATCACACAGTTATGCGATGTCCAATCTTTCCCTAAAGTGAAGGAGCTATGCCCCAATGACTTTGGGGGCATTCACTTGTCATGCCATTGGCTTTTGGCCAACAGAGATGAACAAATTAGTAGAGTGTACCTATGTTGGCCATGTTCCTAGTCTCATTTATGTAATTGATGGCTGGTGGCCTCATTATGGGTCATTAGTATATCAACATGGTGTCTGAGCCTGGCAAAGTGCTGCTTATTATCAGGCCTTAGCAATTTACTATAACATGTAAAGCAAGAAAACTTGGACATTCTAACTGAACCGATAGCAAAATCAAGATGGTAGCATAGGAGGCTCAAATGCAATAACTCTTAGTTTTTTGTGTTTGAAATAGTTAATAATAAGTTTTGATTTGTGTTAGACTATTTTTCTGTAATGCAAAAGACATGTTTCATAAATAAGAATACTATATGTGGTTCTTTTAGATATTTTTAAGTTCCTTCTTATTAATTTCATGTTTCTTGCTTTATATCTAATTAATGTATATATTTGTTGGTACTTATAACCAATGGTACTTTTGTTTTAAATAGAACAGATTTTTAAGCCAAAGAAATTACATATTTGGAGATGGTTTAGTTTGTTTGTTTGTTTATTTGTTTGTTTTTAGAGAGAGAGGAAGGAAGAGAGATGAGAAGCATCAACTTGTAGTTGTAGTACTTTAATTGTTCACTGATTGCTTTCTCATACGTGCCTTGACCATGGGGCTCCAGCCAAGCCAGTGACCTCTTGTTCAAGTCAGCAACCCTGTGCTCAAGCTGGTGAGCCTGCCCTCAAGCCTGAAGAACCCACACTCAAGCTGATGATTGTGGAATTTCCAACCCGGGTCTTCAGTGCCCCAGGTCGATGCTCTATACACTGAGCCACCACTGGTCAGGCTAGATGATTTTCATTTTAGTGAAATGATTTACTATGAATTAACTGTGTTACCTTGCATGAAAAGAATTATAAATTATTTTATAGTCAATCTGAAATACAAACTTGAGATTTACTATTCTAGACTTGTTCTTATAAAGTGTTTAGATTACAAATTGTTTATGATGCAAAACAAGAGACTGTTAGGTATATTTCTTATTCACTCAGTACTTCTAATTTAGGGTAGATAATAAAGAGAGGGATGGTAAAGTTACTGCCATAAATATATACTATAAATAAATAGAATGATTTTAAGAATTAAAAGAAATATATGCAGATAAATTATATTTGATGGAAAGGACACATATTTTTAGAAGTAGAAAAATAAACTGCAAACAACCTGTGGACAAGTGACAACTATGACAAAATGGTTTGTGACAAACAACCCCAAAGGGAATGCTCTTTCAATCATTACCTCACTACCTTGGAAAAACATAACATTCGCAACCTAATGTTGAATGCAAAACAATGGTATATGTTATCTAGAAAGCAGACTTGTTAAAAGTAACCTAACTAAGAACAACAGTTGTAGCTATTGTTTCCATGGCTACTGTATGTGAGGTACTAGGCCAGTTGCTTTTTACACATTCCTCATTTATGCTTCATAATATCTGTGCAAGATATGTACCTTTCTGTCCATTACATTTCAGAGAACTTAAGTTCAGAGAAGTTTAAGAAGCTTGCCGAAAAGAACAAAAAAAATGAAAAGATCACAAATTACAAGTAGCAAAACTCGGAGTTCAAACCCAGAACTGCAAAAGTGTGCTTCCTCCCTCACCCGCCTCTGGCTCAGAGAGACTGTCTGTGTCCTTCTCTCATTCACTGACCTTCCCATTTTACTCAGTGTCTCTATTTTATCTCCATTGCTTAGATTTAGGCAACAATTAAATCAGTGATATGACTTTCTTTTCATTTGACATTTCATGATCTTCAATAGAATAATTAGTTTAGAAAAAATAATTCTGCATATTCTCTAGTCCTTTTGAATGCAAGAACAAATTTTGATGACAAAAAATACTGTTACTATTTTCAAAACAAACAATTTATAAATTTAAGGTGACATTATTTATTCAAGCTTCATGTGTTTATGCATAGTTCTGATAAAATAGAAGTATTAAGACAGTAACCTGGAGTTTGTTAGAATATTATTTAATTTGTTGACATATTTTTAAACTCAAAGTCTTCATTAATTTTTTTCTCAGGTATTAAAAATAATGTGAGATTTAATGCAGTTACCATTTTCTACATGTTCATTATTTGTTTTTACTTAAGTGAATCATGAAAATAGATTAATATGTATTAGATATTCACAATGGGCAAAATGATCAACTAAGAGTCTGTGAAGGACCAAAACCATATGATAGGGTTTGCGCTTTGAAGAAGCTTATCATTTAATAGGAAGGAAAAGGGCACTTTTAGGAATTCTATCAAGAGAAATTAAGAGATCCCAGTGGCCTCTTTTAGGACTCATTGTTTACTACTTGGAGTTAGTCATTTGTGTACTTTGTTTATGTCTTTGAGCACACCATAGCATCTTGGTTGGAGGATTGTGCTTCATTCTTATTGTAATTTCCTCTGGCATCTGAGGCAATTCATCAAGCAGTGTGTGGCCGATAAATACCTCTGGCATGAACAATATAGAAAATAGTAATAATACAAAACTATGTACCTGATCTGCCAAATTCATGGACTTGGCAGGTGCTATCAAAGTTCACTGGGAAAAAGAAGCTCGGGATAGTTTCCACAGAGGAGGAGTAATTGACTGAAAATATAAAAAAGGAAATGAGAAAATGGGAACATTTCCAGTAGGTGGAAGAGCATGCAAATCATTTATAAGGTAGAAATTCAGAAAAGGTATATTTTATGCTTTAGTGTAGTGACTTTCAACCAGTGTGTCATAAGATTTTTTAAAGCATACAACACCAGACTATTTAGTCAGGGAAACTGACCTCTCTTCCTTTAGATTGTCAAATAAATAAATTATGACAGCCAATACAACAACAGCTGCTCAGTGTGCATGAATCAAAATTATACCTATTTTTTTGTCAGACCAACATATGTAAAATACAGTGTATTTTTTTGTTGTGCTACAGAATTTTATCTAAGAGTTTATATGTGCCATGAGATTAAAAAATATATAGTTGAGAATTGCTGCTTTGGTGGGTACTATTGACTTACTGGAATGATGTGACTTTTGTAGAAATATTTATATTTTTAAAAATTTTTTATTGATTGATTTAAAGAGAGAGGAATGTAGAGAGAAAGTGAGAGAGAGAGAAACATTGATCTGTTCTTGTATGTACCCTGACTGGGGATCAAACCCATAACTTTTGCATATCAGGATTACACTTTAACCAACTGAGTTACCTGACCAGGGCTGTAGAAAAATATTGATAAAGCAGGAAAGAAATGATAGTATAAGTCACACCCATCTCAGTCAAATAGGAAGTTTATGTCAATTTATATATTGTCATTAAGAAACATCAAAACAGCCCTGGCCTGTTGGCTCAGTAGTAGAGCGTTGGCCTGGCGTGCAGAAGTCCCGGGTTCGATTCCGGCCAGGGCACACAGGAGAAGCGCCCATCTGCTTCTCCACCCCTCCCCCTCTCCTTCCTCTCTGTCTCTCTCTTCCCCTCCCGCAGCCAAGGCTCCATTGGAGCAAAAGATGGCCCGGGCTCTGGGGATGGCTCCTTGGCTTCTGCCCCAGGCGCTAGAGTGGCTCTGGTCATGACAGAGTGATGCCCCGAGGGGCAGAGCATCACCCCCTGGTGGGCAGAGCATCGCCCCTGGTGGGCGTGCCGGGTGGATCCTGGTCGGCGCATGCGGGAGTCTGTCTGACTGTCTCTCCCTGTTTCCAGCTTCAGAAGAATACAAAAAAAAAAAAAGAAACGTCAAAACAGACTTATGAGAAAGGCTATTTCATTAGTTATTTGGAACAAAATACCTGTTCTCCCACAAATAATTGTGTCTTTTCTTTTTTCCTCATTCCCTAGTATAATGTGTAATTCTGTGGTTTAGAGCCTGGGTTCTGGAGCTAGCTGCCTGGCTTCAAGTCTTCTTTCAGACAGACACTTCCTGTGAGAACTTGTTTGTTACCATAGTACAGTGGTTCTCAAAGTGTGCGCCAGGGTGCAGTAGTGCACCCTGGAAGATTTCCAGGTGGCCCTATGGTATTCCAGAGAAATATGTGCTTGTTGGGGACCAAAAAACCAACAGGGTTTTTAAAGTTTAGATTTTGGGGGGACAGAGGTGTGGGGAATTGGCTGTAAGTTGACAGTCTGCCCAACACCCACCTCATTTGCCTGGTTAGATTGCAAAAGGCTATTAAGCTGTGGTGCTGGATTGTTTACACTACCTCCCCCCCCCCCCCCCCCCCCCCCCCCGTTTTCCCCAGAAAGAGTGGAGGCGAGTTTCTTCTATCTTTTATTTGGTGTAAAGTTAAGATGATATGTATGGTGGGAGTTTTCTGCACTCAACACAATTAAGAGTAAAAAGAGAGGAATTCTTCAATGTATTAACAAGGAAATGAGAGTTTGCCTTTCAAATATATGCCCAAACATTGAAGAAATCGCTAGGACACATCAGGCTCATGTTTCTCATAAACACAAGAATAAAAAACAACACATTTGCATTGGGACCTGCGAATTTATTAAATCTTACTAAGACTGTATCTATATATTGATATATAAAAAGATAACTTTTTTGTGGTTTTTATTTTTTAACCCCTTTTTTACAAATTCTAAAAAGCATAACAAAAAATGTAACATAAAAATATTTTTAATGTTAGAATAAATTTTATTTTATGTATTTATTTTGTTTAATTACCATAAAAGAACTCTTGGACTTTATATTTTTTTCTTTAATATTTGACTTAATTATTATAACATATTTCTCAGAAATTTGTATATTGTGCGCCTACAATTATTTGTAGGATTTTAAATGCGCCCCGACTTCAAAAAGTGTGTTTTTGATAACTACCATAGTAGCTAGAATACAGGCTCTGCTAATGTCCCTGAGATGCAGAATGGCAGTGTCTGATTACCATATAGAACTTTCTTTTCATAAGAGTCCAGCCAGTGCAGAGGTTTTAGTTATGTGGCCATATAAAAAACTGCCTCAAAACTTTGGGGCTGAAAAGTAAGCTGTTGACTTAAGGTTAGGAATTTGGGCAGGGCTCACTTGAGGAAGCCTCCTGTCTGCTTCAGAGCATGTTGGCTGTGCCAACTCCATTGGGTCTTCAACATCCAAGATGACCTAAGTCATGTGTTAGTGCCTTTATGCTAGCTGTAGCCGCAGCTGCTTGTTTCTCTCACATGTGACCTCTGTCTCTTCCTGTGGTCTCACCTCATTTGGTAGTTTAGCACGAGCATTTTGATGTGGGCATTGGTTACAAGACAATGAAAGCAGGTTGCAAAGCATCTTTAGGTCCAGGTTTGAAAGTTGCAATGTCAACTCTGCTGCATTCTATTGGCCAAAACAAGTCACAAGGTCAGCCCATATTTAAAGGGAGGAGAAATGCCTCTTGATGATAAAGATGGCAAAGTTGCAAATTTCCAGTGCTAAAGGATTTGCAGAATGGGAAGAATTACTGATCTAAAAATGAATCTTCTCCATGGGTTTTCAAGGGCTCACACTACCTTCTCATGTTGCTCTGCCATCTCTAAAATGTTCTTCTCTGTTAGTTCAAGACAACTTATTCCAGCCAAAGGCAAAGGAGAAAAATCAAAGAGGTAGATGCCTTCTCCCTTTCAATGGCACAGCCAGGATTCAGATTCTCATCATAAAGCCTACCTAGTTGGAAGCCGGAAAGAAAATAAGATATTTGTTTTGGATCGCTGGAAAACCATCTGAAAATTGAGGATTCTGTATCCATGAGAGAAAATCGGATAATAGCTATTGAGACAATTTATAATCTCTGTGACAGTTATTTAACGTCTTTGACTCTTTGTTTCTTTATGAGTGCGATGGAAACAATGACTACACTTACTATCAGCATGGATGGTAAACACTTAGTGAGCTCCCAATAAGCATTGACTATTGTTAAATCATTATTATTACTATTATTTTTTGAAGACATGAAATTTGATGTATTTTTAAGATGATTTGGTTAATATTTAAAAGTGTAATCGATGGGCCCTGGCCAGGTAGTTCAGTTGGTTAGAGCATCATCCTGCTATGCCAAGGTTGCAGGTGCCGTCCCCAGTTACAGCATATACAACAATCAACCAACAAATGCATAAGTAAGTGGAACAATAATGTTTCTCTCCACCCACCTTTTTCCTCTCTCTCTAAAATCAATGGGTAAAAGAGTGATAGATGGTGATGTTATTTCTTTGGGATTTCTAGCTATTAATGAGATATGGAATTTAAGGTAGATTAGAAAAACAAATACAGTATTAGAAAAATTGAGTTTGATATACCTCAAAACATCCAGTAAGCAAAAGTATTAAAGATCAGTTGAAAATATTTGTCTTAACTGAAAAGGAAAGGCCACAGTTAGAAAGAAAGAATTGCCAGATATTGGCATCTCCCACTTAGACCCAGAGGAATATGTTCATCTTGGAGAGTAAATAGAAAACAGATCCAAGAGACAGGTGAAAAGGGTGATTGTTCTCTCCTTCAAGAGTTCTTTCTAGCCTTTGTGAATCAGAGGAATGTGGCAATGTTGATATAATGAGATCAACTATTTGGTAGTTGTTCTGTTGGAAATATGGTGGTTAAACTTTTTTCTACCAGATATACTAGGAGTGTATCTCCACAGTACAATTGGTAGGAGGATGTACTCTTGACCTCTCACTAGACAGAGAAGGATGAAAAAGAAGGTCAGGGGTCCGTTGGCTATTCTCATGATCTCCTTGAAGATTTCTTAACATCTAGTCTTGCACTTTTTGAAAAAAAAAATCTTCACTGTAGACTTACTGAACATTTTAAAAAACAAAACATTGATTCCAGCTTAAAATCATTTAAAGGTTCCTCATTTTTCTTGAGATGAAGAAGAAAACCATGCTTAGCTCATGGTCATTTACTTTTTTCACACATCAACCAGGTGGACTTCTCTAATCAATGATTGTGACATGTTCCCTTTACCCAAGTCCTCCCTTTTGCCTGTCATGCTCATTCCTTCCCTCCCTTTACCTGGGTAGCCCCAACAATTTATCTTTTCAAGTTTACCTCAAAACTCCCTTACTCAAGATAGTCTTCCCTACCTTCCCAAACTCAGGCAGATCTTCTTGGTAGATGTTCCCTTCGAATCCTTGTAGCATTAATCAAAATTATGAGCAAAATTTTGCTGTGCAGATAATTGATAACTTTTTTTCTTCATCACAGGCAAGATTTAAGCTTCTCAACAGTAGAAAAAAACAAATCCATCTTATTTGCTAATGGGTTTGAATCAGTTCCACCACTACCTTCAACATAGAACAGAGTAGAAGTAACACAAAGTAGGAGTCACATAGAGAGGCATGCGATAGCTTTGCTAACACTAACTCTTGATTAAAGAATTTAGCCTGTTATGTGGCCCAAGTTAGGTTTTTACTCATTCTCTCAGAATTAAATTCACCCAAAATTAGAAGAAAAAGAGAATGATAACAGACTCTGTTCTATCTCTGTACCTATAAGAGTGCCTCACTTAGAACAGGCACATACACAACACTGCTTGTTGATTTTTATTTCTTTTTAATGTCTTCTTATTTCAGATAAGAGTTTCTAACATCCCTGATCAAGTGTAAAATACATATTACTTAACATTTCTCCTTTAGGCTACTTTCCCTGAACACAGTATAATATACAGTCATTTGGGGGTTCCTAAAAGACTTACTACAAACAGCAAAAGTGAAAATTGCAGCAGTTATAAAAGTACTCTCCTATCCTCCTACTTTCTTACTTTTAAAACTTCTCAAGATTTTTAAAAAATATTTTATATGTAAGAGCAAAAGCACAAAAATATACTGATAGTGGGGTTTTCTGTTTGTTTCCAAAGGAAGAACATTTTAGAATTAAAAAAAAAAGTAGATGCCAACTATCTTAGGTTATACAGGTTCTAAAATCTGCTTTAGAGACAAAGACTTCACCTGGACCACAACAGTGCTGTGAAGAGAGCTGGGGAGCACAGCCATGGAACAGGAGGGGCAGAAGCTACTGCTCATAATTCTCCTTCTTCTCTGTGACTCACTGGTTTCACCTTTTCGGGTGTCGTGATGAACCAGATTCATGCTTAATAACAGTGAAAACAGTGGAGAGAATGCTAATCCTAGACAGTGATCACCTGGCAGAAGCAGGAAGGAAAGAAGAGAAAGATAATTTCTGGAATTTTAGGGGATCAGAAACCTCAGGCTATTTCTGAGAATTTGTATATCAGGGACTTTTCCTATTGTAATTATTCAGTAATATTTAAAGTTCTTTAATTTTGTTCCATACAACAAAAATATGTACTTAGTGTTAAAATATCTGGAAAAAAAAACCCAGAAAAGTACAATAATGAAAATAATAATCACATAATCATGTTCCTCATGTCTTCCAAATATGGTTTTGATTTTACATTTAATATGATTAAAGTAGATTGTGGACCATTTAACCTTATGAGTAAAACTACTCTGAAGAGCAATTTTCCCTGACACGGTAACATATTATAGAAGTATTTATTTTCACAGGTAGTTAATTTCATGCAAATTTAACCCTAAAAGTTCAATGCTATATAAACATAGATAAGAAAACATAAATATATCAAACACTGAGATATCCTTTAATATGAGTTTACTGCTAAGTTCTGTTCATTAGTTAATTTATTTAATCTTTGCTTATTTATCTTACAAAAATATTATTCATATGACTTTGAAACAGCTATATTTTGGGGAATAGAGATATTTCATGCAAAATTATGTTAATCTTTAAACTTTCTGTTACAATGCAGGACATTTGGTTAGAAAGTATTCTTTTCTCTTGAGGAGCTTATACTACATTTCCACTGTGACATACCGCACAGTACAATGCTAATGTAATTTCATTGTAGGCAGGGACGACAGAGTAAGTCAGTTCTAAGTTGTTAAGAATTTCGTTCTTCTTCCAATGGAATACACATAATTGCTATTTGAAAATGGATGGAAATCATATTTAACCTTTGGTTTCATTTTTTAAAATAGGACTGGGGCTCTTTTTCATTAATTAAACGATAAGATTTTGGCTAAGAATATAAGCATGCAGGAAAAGTTAGCAAACTCAATAGACACACAAAATACTTTTACTGGGTGAATGGAAGAAAGTTACAAACTTTGTAGAATTCATGAAATACAGTAAAGCTGTTCTTGCAAACTATTATAAACTCTACTACTCTTAAAAAAATATCCTGGCATGATTTCTTAGGTGACAGACCAGGTAAAATAATTTAAAATGTATTTGTTGGCATGATGCTGTTGAAAATCTAGTTAGACAGACAGACAGATAGACACAGAGACAGAGACACACAGAACAATCAAATTATAGTACTACCAGAACAATAAAAGATTTTGAAATTCAGATAACTGTTATCAATAAATCAACAAGTAAGTATTGCTGAGGGTATGGAGAAATGGGAAACCTCCCACTAATTGGTGGGAACGCAGACTGGTGCAGGCACTATGGAAAACAGTATGGAGGTTCCTCAAAAAATTTTAAATGGTCTGGGAATGCATCTGAAGAAACCTGCAATATTAATTTGAAAGGATATATGTAGCCCTATATTCATGGTATTGTAATTTACAATAGCCAAGGTTTGGAAGGAGCTTAAGTGCCCATGAGTAAAAAAACTATGCTGCATTTACACAATGGAATACTGCATAGCCATAAAAAGAAGGAAATTTTATCTTTTGCAACAGCATAGATGAACCTAGATAGATTATTATGCTGAGTATAATAAGCCAGTCAGAGAAAGAGAAAGACAAATACCGTATGATTTCACTCATATGTGGAATCTAATGAACAAAATAAACTAACAAACATAATAAAAACAGACTCATAGATAGAGAACAGGTTAACAGCTGTCAGGAGGGGTGTTTCAGGTCTGGGTGAAAAGGTGTAGGGGATAAGCAAAAAATACTCATAGACACAACAGTATGGTGATTATCAAGGGAAACAGAGGTGGGGGGAAAGTAGAAGAAGGTAGAGTAGGATAAATGGTGATGAAAGAAGCACTTGACTTGGAGTTGTGAACACAACAATAAAATATACAATAAAAGGTTTGAAGTATTTACAAACTGTATGCCTGACACTTATATAATTTTATTAACCAGTGTTACACCAATAAATTCAATAAAATAGAAAATAAAAAGACCCATCACAATGGGATTGCTTCCACCCAATATTCTATTTCAACTATATTTTAAAAATCCACCTTAAGGTTTCAATCATTAACTTCCTAATATTAAATGTTCATATTTTAACATATAAGTTGATAGGGAAAGGTGCAAGATTAATGTTATTGATACACACAGTCAGATAAAACAAAGCTTGACAAAAGCTTTATGTTTGACCACTTGTTTTTCCAATCTCCCAGGTCAGATTTATTTGACTACCTTGAAGAGCTTTGTTTTAACCGTTACTACAGGTGTCCTTTTCACACTCTCACTGGATCTGGCAGTTGGCCTCCATTACTCAAGGTTGCATTATAAAATGAGCCTCACCATTGTGTAAATTGTGATCACACATTTCAATCCCGTTATATTTCTGTTGAAATGGTTTAAAATGGAAGTTTATGCCATCTGATAATTAATTATTTAAAGTAACAAAGAAGCTATCTCTCTTATTTTTTTACCTCCTTAAGAATTTTGCATTTTACAATCATAGGTCTTCTTAAGAAGTAGAGTTGTTGAAATGTTCTGGGGTTAAGACTGAATGACCTTGTTGCTTTCTTGCCTCTACTTTGGAATTTCCCATCATATCTGTCTTAATGCTGTTGTTGTTCTTTTTTAATGGAATTACTGTTACCATTCGGAGATCTGATAATCACATTTAAAAATTTATAATACATGGACTTCACAAACTTGGTAAAAACATACCTCTAGAGACAAAGGAGATCATTGTGGCATTTCTTGAATTTTATACATAAGCAATAGCTTGTTACGTGTATTTTTCTCCTTTCCAAACTTCTTAGTAAGTTAATATTTAAATTTAGAAATTTTATGGTCTAGAGAAAAAGTAATAAAAAAGCATGTATTGGAAATTTTATAAAGTACTAGATTCATTAAAGAAAAATAGATGAAAATTATCAATGATTATGTTATGTACATTTGCTTATAATCCTTAAGGTCAAATTTTGCCACACAGCTTATAAGAATGCATAGAAGAATAAATGGAAATATAAAATAAGAAGTCAGAACAATGAATCTTACACAACAGAGCAGAAAGTGAAGATCAATACAAAATAAGAATAAAGAGCTACAATAACTATTAAAATTGGGATGCAAATCCATCTTAATCTAAATTTACCATCTTTGTCTATGACCAGCTTTCTCTGAGTGATGTAATAGATATTCTAGTACATCATAGTTTTAGTCAATATGATAGTACTTAACCTAAACCTGTTTATTTTAGTATGTCACGATAGAGTAGAAATATCTTTTCACTATGCAACAGGTAAAACTAACTTTAACAATATTTTTTTCTATTGATTTGAGAGAGAGAAAGAGGAAGGGAGGGGTAAGGGAGAGAGAGAGAGAAGCATCAACTCATTGGTTCGCTTAGTTGGTCCATTCAGTTGTGTGGTAAAACTAATTTTCTAACAGAACCAAGACAACAGGCCTTGTTTATGCAGTTTTCTAAAGACTCCTAAGAAACAACCTTAGAATTTTTGGAGGAATTAAAGGATTGCATTTCTGAACAAGTTTCCAGATGAGACTGTAGCCCCAAACATGTGAAGGTTGCCAGGACCTAAAGAGCAGTTGTGCTGAGTTATCGACTGAATATGGATCCTGTGCCTCAGAGATCAAACAGGCAGGCTTTAAGGTCGACAGCCTCTTGTAAAAATTAAAGTGCTAAGAATCTTTTTTTTTTTCTTCTCCAAAAAAGAGTATGTGTATACAAAGATAGGATTTTTCACAAGAAACTACTTTAATAAGAAAGGGCATGTGAACAAATTACTGATCAATCCCCAATTGCGTTCAAATACCATATGGCAGGACAAAGATGATTTTAGTTTAACGAAAGTTCAAAGCAGACTATAGAATATCAAATGAGGTTTAAACCATGAATAACTTACTCATTTATGGTAAGGACAATGCATAAGAACTTCAAAGAGGAGTTAGTGACAAACTTTTTTTGTGGCAATAATATTGCAAAGCAACATAATTATAAGATGTATATAAACAATTCAAGAATTTAAAAGTAGAAGAAAGCATGTAGTATAGTTAACTTGAACATTGTAATCACAAATGAAAAAGACAGCGAATAATGGACATTATCATATGAAGATGAAACATAACAAAACTTGTGAAGATTAGCACTCCTTGTAATGTCACTATCAAACACCACCTGCTGGGTAGGTTACTCGTTCCACATAGAGGTGGTGCTCAGGAGCAGTGCCTGAATTTGCTTATGAGAAATTACATGAGGTTTGAATTGATGGTATTAAATAGAATCGTCATAAACCTAGGCTTCACCCTTTGTTACATGTTGCAAACTGGTGGCTTGCAGGCTCAATCCTCATACGTTTTTGTTTGGCCCCATAATTTTTAAATTGCTTTTCAACGTTTAAGCATCTGGCTTCTCTAAAAATATGTGAAGCTGTGGCTACACTAAGCCCACATTCCATGTGGCAACATGTCCTTTAGACAGGACATGCATCTGCCACTTTGTTAAATTTTCCACCTTGCTTCTTCATTGGGTTAAACATCTACTTTGCCTGTGTGAGCATCTGGATTAAGAGTTCTGGTTTAGATATTTGTTTTCTCAGTATTTTATTCAAGAGATCATGCCTATACAAATAAAAGGGAAAAATTCAAGTGAAAACTTGAATATTATGATTGCATGTTTTTTGAGTGATATTTTGGTCAATATCTGTCTTTCACAATTTAGATGAGCCAGGTAGCACATCCTATTGTTCACTATGGGGTTTGCAGAGCTGGACACAGTGCCTGATTGATTCCAAGGGATTGATTAATGTTTCTATGGCCAATTATAGTGATGGGACTGGCCACAAATATTTATATATTACTGTTTAAAACTTACTTCATTGTAGCCTGACCAGGCAGTGGCACAGTGGATAGAGCATCAGACTGGGGCACAGAGGACCCAGGTTTGAAACCCCGAGGTCTCCGGCTTGAGCACAGGCTCACCAACTTGAGCATGGGGTTGCTGGCTTGAACATGGGATCATAGACATGACGCATGGTTGCAGGCTTGAGCCCAAAGGTCACTGGCTTGAAGCCCAAGGTCGCTGGCTTGAGTAAGGGGTCATTTGCTCTGCTGTAGCCCTCCGCCCCTATCAAGGCACATATGAGAAAGCAATCAGTGAACAACTAAGGTGCCGCAATGAAGAATTGATGCTTCTTATCTTTTTCCTTTCCTGTCTGTTTGTCCCTATCTGTTCCTCTCTCTGTCTCTGTCATAAATAAATAAATAAAAATAAATAAAATGTGCTTCATTGTAGAAATTAAGACATTACCTATAAAAGGTAAGCCTTTATGTCTGTAACAAGGTGTTTTAAGAATTGCCAGTAGACTTTGTCAAAAGCCAAGAAAATATTTAGTCCTGATAGTTTTGGAATACAGGGGATCAAAATAAAATCATCCTTATTAATTCTAGCTTAGTTCAACTGTATACTCTAAAAAGAACAGTGCATCTTTAGAATAAAAGCATGACAGCAAAGTTCATCTGTGTGCTGATTTTAAAATAAAATATGTATTTTAATTGCATTAACTATAATTATTTCTAATTTATTTCTGTCAAGGGAAATATGTTATCGAGATCTTTAATATAGTACCTGACACAGAGTGAGAACTTCATTTATTCCTTTGCCTGAATCACACAATATTCAAAACGGGGTAAAGGATGCTCAGAATCGGTGATTATGCCAGGTGGAAACTAAAGCAGAAGATTTTTTGGTATAATGGAGAAGAAGATTTGGGCAGCAAAGAAGACTGAAAAATAGTGTTGAGATCACTTAAGAAGCCCAAGTACAGTCAACCAAAATGAGAGCTCAGAGTGGTGGCAGTACATTCCTGAAGTAACAATTAACATGAACTTGGTGGGACCAGAAACCTAGGAATTGGTGTGGTGCAGATACAACCGAGAATAAATGAAGGGTTAAGTATTGTCAAGAACAATCTTTCATTCCCAGATTGCTTTTAAGAAGTGAATAGAGATTATGGTACATGGATAAGGCTACTAGTTATAAATGGCTAGCAGCAGAAAGATCTTTTGGAATGAACAATGAATGACTGTGAAGGAGAAGCTATGAGCACTCGTCAGATCTACTGGGAAGATAAAACAATCTGAACTGCCTCTTGACAGTGAAGATTTTCTGATAGAATGCAACAAAGTACCTTCCTTTGGCTATGATTTATCTGGACTTCATTCAGCCTCTGTCTCCACACAGTGACCCCCAGACTGCTCCAGGCTCTCGTCTTACAGTAGTCTGAAGCCCTGCATCCTCATATTACAACCGAGAAGAGAAGATAGAATTTGTATATTCTAGCATTTCCTAGAAGTCACTCTGGTCCAGCTTCATAAAGAGCCTACCTTTGAACCAGTCACTGTGGCCAGGTGAATGGTATTTGCTGATTGGCTAAGGCTTATGTCCAGGCCCATTTCTGAACTATTACAATAACTTGGAAGTTGAGGTAAGTTGATTGGCTTACAAGGATCAGTGCCTACTTGGGAGCCTGCTGGAAGTTGATCCAATCTAAACCAAGTGACTGGGAAGTTAGGGTTCTCAAAAAGAAAGAAGTATAGAATAGATTCTGGTGAGGAAACCAATAAATGTCCACTATATAAAGAATTTAGCATAGTCATTGTAGTGGTAGTAGTTGGAACATCGCAAAATATAATGTCAAGGTGACATTCAAAAATGGAAGATTTTTTAGCCATGTGTGTTTCAGAAACTTTGTGCTTAACAACTCTCCCTCTTCCCCTACCCCCTTTTATTCTCTTCCTTTGTTTTGTTCCCCTTCCCTCCCCCAATCCAGTATTATTTACTTTTCCTAGAATCTGGATACAATTAAGTACAGCAAGACAGTGCTCAATACTATTTAAGCTTCATTTTAGGTTCTTTAAACTACCTCAGTATTTGTAAATGAGATAATTCACATTCC
The DNA here is from genome assembly GCF_036850765.1 of Saccopteryx bilineata. Classification (NCBI taxonomy): domain Eukaryota; kingdom Metazoa; phylum Chordata; class Mammalia; order Chiroptera; family Emballonuridae; genus Saccopteryx; species Saccopteryx bilineata. The sequence continues at coordinate 320,036,253 of NC_089491.1, forward strand.
AGTAAAACTGGAAAACTAAAATTTGACATACCAACAAATTTACTCAATATTGATGTAACTTCACAAAATTTTATATGCAACACATGGACTTTCATGTTATAGAATTTGCCTTTATAAACTAGCTTACACAAAAACAAAGTTCCTCTGCTCATCTGTCCTACCCTATTTAGTATTGCACAGTGGATTCCCCCATAGCTTTTTATTATGTAAGGAGATGATTGCTCCCTTTAAGACTAAGTGAAAAAAGCCTGACCAGATGGTGGTGAAGTGGATAGAGCATTTAACTGGGATGCAGAGGACCCAGGTTCAAAACCCCAAGGTTGACAGCTTGAGCATGGGGTTGCTGGCTTGAGCAGGGGCCACTCATTCTGCTGTAACCCCCCAGTCAAGGCACATATGAGAAAGCAATCAATGAACAACTAAGGTGCCGCAATCAAGAATTGATGCTTCTCATCTCTCTCCCTTCCTGCCTGTCTGTCCCTGTCTCTGTTTCTCTCTGTCTCTGTCTCTCTCTGTCTCTCTTTCTCTCTCTCTCTCTCTCTCTCTCTCTCTCTCACACACACACACACACACACACACACACACACACAAGGTAGATTAAAAAAAAACCAAAGTTCCCACCCAGAAAAATAGTAACCCAGAATTAGCAAATCGTAATGTTTCAGCTGGTGTGATACCAGATGTAAATTATGGGCAACTCTTACCTATGCCTTTCACCTAAGTAGGTAAGTTAACAGTGTTGATCTAAAGAACACACAAGTTTCTCATTAAACTCTGTTTTGATGGGTCTTAAAATTTTGTGACAGATTTAGTCAAGTTGGTTCCATTAAAAAGTACTGATTTGAAAAACTAATAACTTAAAAACTGCCACACCAACCAACCAACAAACAAACAAATAAAAAGTCCACAGAACATTCTCCTTTCTTCTGGAGGTTTTATGATGCACTGTAATCATTAACCAGTCTTTTACTGTTAAATTTAAATGGCCAATGAGACAAACAACTTTGAGACTGTTCTTCCACCAGTGGTTAAAACTGGATGGTAGGTATTGGGGATAATATTTATTTAACCTTCTGAGTTTCCAGGGCAGACTTGGTGACTTAGGCAGTTCCAGCTGCCTTATCGCCCACTACTTCGATTACATCTGCAGTTGACTGTCTGCCTCATGTCTTTAATAATAAAACAGCCCAGAGGGGGATAGTCAGAGAAGTTCTCAACACACACAGGTTTGCCACAAACCATATCAATGATGGCAGCATCACCAGATTTCAGAAACTTTGGGCCTCTTACAGCTTTTTCCTAGAACAACAGTCAATCTTCTCCTTCAGCTCAGCAAATCTACCAACACTGTGAGCTGTGTGACAGTCCAGCACAGGTGCATATCAGCACAGATTTGACCTGGATAGGTCAAGATAATCACCTAAGCTCTGAAGCCAGCTGCTTCCATTGCTGGGTCATTTTTGCTGTCACCAGCGACACTGCCATAGTGAGAGCACCTTTCACAGACACGTTTTTGACATTGAAGCCCACATTTCCCCAGGAAGAGCTTCACTCAAATCTTCATGGTGAACTTCAACAGACTTGACTTCAGTTGTGACAAAGGCTAGAACAAAAGTGACCATGATGCTGCATTTGGGAACACTAGTCTCCACTCTGCCCTTAGGGACAATACCAATACCACCAGATTTGTAGACATCCTGGACAGGCAGACACAGGGACTTGCCAGTTGGATGAGTTGGTGCAGGATGCAACCCAGAGCTTCAAGCAGCATGGTTCAACTGGCATTGCCATCCGTATGAGTGATAGTGATTTTCCGTCCCTTCAACTAAGCCATGTTAGCTTTTGGCTATAGCATGTTGTCATCATTCCAACCAGAAATCAGCGCAAATGCTACTGTGTCAGGGTTGTAGCCAGTTTTCTTAATGTGGATGTTCAACAATTTTCTCATATTTCTTCTGGCTGTAGGGTGGCTCTGTGAAGTCCATTTTTTTTAACACCAACCATTAATTATTGCACACCTTTAGTGTAAGTTAGAAGGGCATGCTCACGGTCTGTCCATTCTTGCAGATACCTGCTTCAGTTTCACCAACACCAACAGCAACACTCAGGCCAGCACAGTTAGCCCAAGATGTGCCCTTAATCATGTTTTTTATAAAGTCTATGTGTCCTGGGGCACCAGTGATGGTCATATAATCCTTTCTGGTGTCAGATTTCCACAGGGAGACTTCAATGGCGATACCACATTCACGTTCAGCTTTCATTTTACCAAAGGCCCAAGGCATACGTGAAGGAGCCCTTTCCTGTCTCAGCATCCTCCTTCTCAAATTGTCTGACAATTCTTTTGTTGATCCTGCCACAGTTGTAGATCAGATGGCCAGTAGTGGCAGACTTATAGGAATCTATGTATCTAATGAAGTGAGCCTTTTCCTTTCCCATTTGGCTGTGATTTAGTGGTGGTCTCCATGACACCTGTATTCTGGCAGCAAACACAATGCAAAAAAAAAAAAAAAGTTTCTTTTCCTTCTTAAACAATTTAGCCCTAAATCCTTTAGGTAGGACAAAATGTTTTTAAAAATATATGTACCAACAGTGGGGTGGAGCCTTAGTGACCCAGTGTAGGATGTCAGAGCCTAAGCAACGGAGAGATGCCCTGCTTAGCTGTCAGAGGCTGACTGAAGCCTTCAGGTGCCCTCACAGAAAGGCAGCCTGGCAGGGAGTGTCGGAGGCTGAGTGGGCTGAGGGGGCTGTCTGCCTGCAATGAGTGGCCTGGCATAGGGAGTGTACACCATAGAAGAATGGTAAGAGCGTGTCTACAGAAGGCTACATGAAGGGGACGCCCATGTGGAGAACAGCTGCATGGTTGTTGGAGCCAGGGCTGGGAGGGGAGGGCATCCAGTCGGCAGACCAGTGGAGGCAAAGATGACAAATGGTTTCTACACAGGTGATGTTTCAGATAAGTAAATATATTAAGGACATGGGAGCCAGGTTTCTCATTATTGAAGCTACAAATATGGAAAGGGAAAAAACTTGAATGAACCATGTGTTGTTGCAATTACAGGTATCCATGCAAACTTACACTTTTTAATGGATCTAGACATATTTATGGATGTGGACATAGAAATCATTGTGGATGTAAATCTGTATAACATATATTTTCTTGCTCTGATCATTAGAAGGTCCTGGAAACATTACCCCAAAAGCAATTAGTACATGTAGGGCCCAGATATTTCTTTCTTTCTTTCTTTTTTTTTTTTCTGAAGCTGGAAACGGGGAGAGACAGTCAGACAGACTCCCGCATGCGCCCGACCGGGATTCACCCGGCACGCCCACCAGGGGCACTCTGCCCACCAGGGGGCGATGCTCTGCCCCTCCGGGGCGTCGCTCTGCCGTGACCAGAGCCACTCTAGCGCCTGGGGCAGAGGCCAAGGAGCCATCCCCAGCGCCCGGGCCATCTTTTGCTCCAATGGAGCCTTGACTGCGGGAGGGGAAGAGAGAGACAGAGAGGAAGAAGGGGGGTGGAGAAGCAAATGGGTGCTTCTCCTATGTGCCCTGGCCGGGAATCGAACCCGGGTCCCCCGCACGCCAGGCCGACGCTCTACCACTGAGCCAACCCGCCAGGGCCTAGATATTTCTTTCTATATACCAGTTTCTTCTCAATGAAATCTGGGATCCTTGGAGAAACCCTCATTGTATACTTTGTGCCAATAAATAAGGAACATGCTATAAGGACATGGAAACCAATTGCAGAGGTTTTCACTACTGGAGTATCAGAATAAATAATTATTATAAAGCAAATAATTTAAAACATTTAATAAAGAGGGATATGTAAATACACACTCATTCTCACATATAAATTGAAAGTTTGCTGAGGAATAGGATATTAAGATAGTTTAAAAATAACTCGCAACAAAACGCTTATTAATTACAAAGGTAAAATGAATATTTTATTGTGGAGAAGCTTGACAGATACCATTTTTGTCAAGTGATCAAAGTGAACACTATAAATAAAGAGATATAGCCCTGGATAGTTGGCTGAGTGGTAGAGCATTGGCCCAGCATGTGGATGTCTTGGGTTGAATACCCAGTTAGGGCACACAGGAGAAGCAGCCATCTCTTTCTCTATTCCTCCCCTCTTGCTTCTCTCTCTCTCTCTCTCTCTCTCTCTCTCCATCTTCTCCTTCTGCAGCTATGGTTCAACTGGAGCTAGAGCTAGTTGGCCCTGAGCGCTGAGGAAGATTCCATGGCCTCTGCCTCAGGCACTAAGAAGAGCTCAGTTGCTGAGCAAAGGAGCAATGTCCCTGATAGGCAGAGCATTACCCCCTAGTGGGCTTGCTGGATGAATCCCAGTCAGGGCATATATGAGATCCTGTCTCTCTGTCTCTCCTCTCACTGAATTAAAAAAAAAAGAGAGAGAGATAATGAAATCACATACCACCTGATAGAATATAATAAAAAAAGACATCACTTCTTATTATGTCTGCCAAGAATGTAGCACCTGAAACTAAACATGAGACCACAGTTAAGGAATATCTGCAAAATACTAGCCCTGTAATCTTCAAATATGCCAAAGTCATGAAAATCAAAGAGAGGTTGGAATGTTCAAGACCAAAGAGACATGAAAACGAATTCAATGTGTGATTTTTGAATTGAATCCGTTCACTGTAGAGGCCATTGTGAGGACAATTCAGTAAACTTGAAAGGAGGATGGGTATTACAAGATACTAATAATATAACACTGCCAATATTTGGATCTTGATGGCCCCTTGGTTATGTAGAGAACATTTCTTGTTTGTAAGAAATACACACTGAAGTATTTGGAGATGATTGGCTTAAGGTTGGTAACTTACTCTCCATCAGTTCAGGGGAAAAAAAAATTGTATCAGACTTTCAATTTTTCTGTAACTTTGTGACTGTATTAATATTTTCCCAGGTTCTCCATGGAGAATTGAAATTTATGGTAAACAAAACAGCCATTTATTCAATGAATCTTATTAGATGAAATGGTCAGACACCTCAAAATAAAATATGCTAACCATTGTTTGAACTGGTCAGCTGAAAAGGTACAGTGGTAGTGCGGGAGGGAGAAGTCATTTCTGATGGGTAAGATGAAGACGATTCCATGGAGTCACACTGAAACCAACCGGAATGCATGGAAAAGGAGTCGGGACATCCGGAGCAGGAAAAAGCAGCAAAGGCTCAAAAACGAAGCTTAGTTGTTTTTTCTTCTCTCTCTCAATTTTTTTTTTTTTTGAGAAATTGGATGGCTAATGAATCCATTAACTAGGAGAGAAGAGTGGGGAAAGGTGGGTTTTAATAGACATTCCTAAATATAGACCTTTTATTTAAAAATTAACATCTAATAAAGAAAGCATTCCAAACTTAGCAAAGGGTTAGATTTTCAGTAAAAGTCTTGAGCAAATTGACCATTTTCATTAAAAAGTAACATTTTTCAAAAATAGAGCAAATTTTTGGCCCTGGCGGGTTGGCTCAGCTATAGAAAGTGGGCCTGGAGTGTGGAAGTCCCTGGTAGGGTTCCTGGGTCAGGACACACATGAGAAGTCACCATCAGCCTCTCTACCCCTTCCCTTCCGCTTTCTCTCTCTTTCTCTCTCTCTCTCTTCCTCTCCTGCAGCAATGGCTTGAACAATTCAAGCAAGTTGGCCTTGGGCACTAAGTATGGCTCCATAGCCTCCCCCAGGCATTAAAATAGCTCCTTCACCTAGGAATGGAGCAGTAGCCTCAGATGGGCATGGCATCAGCCCCAGACAGGAGGTTGCCAGTGGATCCTGGTTCAGGCACATGTGACAGTCTCTCTGCCTCCCTGTCTCTCACTTAAAAATAAATATATATATGTCAAATATTTATTATATTAATGTAAAATTTTAGTCACCTAATACCTAGCCAAAATCATGCAAATGTTCATTTAATTTGGGGTTAAGAAAATACTTTTACACTGACAAGAAATAAAATGAACCACAAAGAAAGAAAAGGGTCTGAAAAGGGTCAGATTATATAAAAATGAAATAAACTGGGATGATATTTAAAAAAAAAATTCAAAATTTAAATGTCTTAATAGTTTTTTAAAAAAAACCCACCCTTTTAAATCAATAAAATACACCAAAATGGAAAAAGGACGGGAAAGGTGTGAACACTTTTTAAAATGAAATATACAAATGATGAATGAAAATGAAGAAAAAGTTCAATTCACTAGAAACTTTCTAGTAAATTACATACAATAGAGGCATACGGCCACTTTATTCGCATCTGTTCTAACATGTATTGCTGTAGGCGCTGAGGAGCACTGGTGGACAAGAAGCAGGAGCTGGGCAAGCGGAATGACATTTGAACAAATGTGTAAAACTCCCCACCTTTCTAAAAGTTTTAATTTATATTAACAGCTTATGTCTCTAAAATTTTTAAAGGCTGATAAGTTCCTCATGAAATAATTTTACATGTCATTTAAACTCTTTAAATATTGAAACACATTTTTCCTAAAAATAAAAATGTATTCATGGTTTTTCTAATTCCCAAAGTTATAGACACCCATCATAGTAGATTCCAGGAATATGGAGGAATCTTAAGGAAACAATACAAATGATTAATAATGTTGTTACCCAGAGGAACCCACCATTAACAGTTTGATACATATCCTTCCAAAACGTTTGCATTGAAACTTGTTTTTTAAAAGCTGTTGTGTCTTTCCTCGTGTCACAGAGATTCGAGCTTTACATTTGTCAGTGACCAGTTCCCTCCCACTTCTCTTCCCCCCACCCCCTCCCCATCACACCACTTACACTCATTTCCTACCAGTCACCTTTCACATATTAACCCAATTTAAGCCTTCAGACAATGCAGCTGGGTCAGTACCACCATTCACATGTTAATAGAGAAAACTGAGTCTCGGGGTTGTAATTGTTTCGCAGTGCAGTGATTTGTTTTTAAGGTGAAGCTGAAGGTCAGGGAAGGTTTGTCAGATTTCAAAGCCCTTGCCCTCCTCTCTGTACCATGATGATCACAGCATTTCAAACTTCAGTTTCACATCTGAAAGGAAATTAGAGTGAGTTGAATGTTGCTTATAACACACTTTCAAAAATCTGTGTACAGTTTATGTCATTACTCCTTTTATTCTAGAATAATAATAAAAGGGTATAGAGAAAGTGAAGGGAGTAAAATGGAAGAGATAAATGTCATCTCCATCATCTTTCTAAAGAAAAGACTAAATAGCCTGACCAGGCGGTAGCGCAGTGGATAGAGTGTCAGACTGGGATGCCGAGGACCCAGGTTCGAGACCCTGAGGTCGCCAGCTTGAGTGTGGGCTCATCTGGTTTGAGCAAGGCTCACCAGCTTGGACCCAAGGTCGCTGGCTCAAGCAAGGGGTTACTCGGTCTGCTGAAGGCCCGTGGTCAAGGCACATATAAGAAAGCAATCAATGAACAACTAAGATGTCGCAACAACAAACTGATGATTGATGCTTCTCATCTCTCTCCGTTCCTGTCTGTCTGTCCCTATCTATCCCTCTCTCTGACTCTCTCTCTGTCTCTGTAAAAAAAAAAAAAGACCAAATAGGTTTGTTTAACTTAAAGAAGAAATTGAAATATTGACTATATTCTTAAAGATTAAGGTTCTAATACATGTTTTATATCATTATAAATTAAAAGGAATATAAATTAAAATTAAAGCAGAAGTATTTGAAAACAAGGAATGATATTTTCATTGTCAGGCTACCTTCAAGAGAAGCTCTAGGGTTGTTACCTCTTGAGAAATTTGTGTAAAGAACAGATATTCACCTATCTTAACAATTTACACAATTACATACTGAAGTCAGCATTAGACTTCATCAATGAACTAATCCATTAAACGAATACTTATTGTGGACCTACTGTGTGCCCAGCAGTGTGTGGCCTGGTGTAAGCAAGCTGACTCAGACCATATAATTTGTTTAAGTCCAATGCCACTACAAAACTCCTGCAACATGTCTTATGCAAGTGATTTTGTTTGTTCACTTCTACTGACTCTACTCCTTGCCAACTACATCTGTAGTCTTGACCTGGTTAGTTTGTACAGGTCCACAATCCCTTGTCCACAGTCCTTGGGAGATACATTTTAAAAATCAGAATTCTTTGGATTAAAGAAAGGCGAAGAGGTAGAATTCTGATTATTACATAACAATACCTGCTGAGTCAGGGCAGTATCTTATAATCAAACACAGTAAACTAACTTCAGTGAAATATGTTCATACTGGCACTGACTAGTTAGCTAAGTGGATAGGGCATTGCTTTGGCATATGGATGTCCTGGGGTTAGATCTGTGATCAAGGCACACATAAGAAGCGACCATCTGCTTCTCTACCCCTGCTCTCCCTTTCTGCTCTCTCTTCCCCTCCCACAGCCAGTTGCTTGATTGGTTTGAACAATAGCCTCAGGTGCTAAGGATAGCTCTGTTGGTCTGAGTATAGGCCCCAGGCACTGAAAATAGCTGGTTTGATTGGAGCATCAGCCCCAGATGAGGGTTGCCAGGTGGATCCCAGTGAGGGTGCATGCAGGAGTCTATCTCACTATCTCCCTTCCTCTTACTTAAAAAAAAGAAAAAGAAAATAAATATATGCATACAAACCTAATATACATATATGGGATTTAATTACTAATGAAAAAAGGGTACCAGTGTTCTTTACAGTTCTCATAGCCTTTTATAAGTTAACAGTCTTTGTGCATCTATGAGAGACTCAGTTGTTTTTTGTTTGTTTGTTTGTTTTACCATGGAGTCTATTTATTTTAGTCTGTCCTGGGAAATTTGTTTTCTGTGGAAGAGTCTTTGAGAAATGCTATGATAGTGATATGAGGAGACCATGGCTTACCCTTACCCTTACCCTTATTTGTTTTACAAATTTTTAAATTCATGATTATATGGCCTAAGTAAAGCACAGATATAAATCCCTAGAAGATATTGATAAATATTCCAAAATAACAAGGAAATTATCTGCATCTTAAGCAAAGAATCTCATAGGGAGCCTTTTTCAGAACCTCCATTTTACAGCTGTCTTAGTCCATTTACCATTATAACAGAAATGCTGAAAGCTGGGTAGCTTAGAAATAACAAAAATGTATTTATTTCTCACTGTTCTGGATGCTAAGTCTAAGATCAGGGCACTGACACATGAAGTGTCCTGTGAGGCCTTACTCCCTCAGTGAGGTACTTCTTCTCACTTTAATACCTGTGCCTGAAGTCCTGAGGGGTTTCTCTGGGGTCTCGAGGACACTAATCCCATCCTGAGGGTTCCTCCTTCATGATCTAATCACTTCCTAAAGACCCCACCTCCAGATACTTCAACTTAGGCATTTCTTTTTGTGGGGGGAAGCACAAATATTTGAAATTTGCAAGGAGATACTTTTGGGGTCAAAATACTTTTTTATTAATTCAGTGAGAAAAGGAGAGGCAGAAACAGACTCTCACATGCACCCCGACTTGGATCCACCTGGCAGGCCCACTAGGAGGCAATGCTCTGCCCATCTGGGGCATTGCTCCATTGTTCAGCAACCAAGCTCTTCTTAATGCCTGAGACGGAGTCCATGGAGCAATCCTCAGCATCCTGAGGCCAACTTGCTCCAATAAAGCCATGGCTACAGGAGAGGGAGAGAGAGAGAGAGAAAGAAGCGAGAGGGGAGGCATAGAGAAGCAGATGGGCGCAATTCCTGGTCATCCACATGCTGGGTTGATGGTCTACCACTGAGCCAACCACCCAGGGCCTCAAAATACTTCTTACTTGCTAATTGAGTTTATTAGTCAGCCACTAATCCTTGGTGTTAAGAAGGACCGCCTTTTCCTTGTCTTCCATTATGGGCATTCATCTGCCCTGGAGGGCAGGGTAAATTCACCAGGACTGTGTGTAACTTTAGGAATGGTGTTACCATTTATAAAAGGAGGAAACAGCATAGGAGAGGATGAAATTTAGTCAAGTACAGGAATGGGGTAATTAATAGAAAGAGAAGTACTGTTATCAAAGGATTTTGACTACTTTACACTTTTGTTAATTTAAGACTTACTTTTCTGAGAGAAATACAATGTAAATAAGAATTTGGAAATCAGGTTCAAGTAAGGAAAAAATATATGTTTTTAAAGAATTCTAATTTTCAAAAGTTATTAACTAAGAGAAAATGTCCTACTTTTTAAAAAGGTATGGGAAATAAATACTGTGCAGTAAAGCCTAATTTGCTTCATAAAACTTTTTTAAGCATTATCAGATACTGGTTTTGGAAGCAGTGTTTTCTTGGAAACAAAGCACATCAATTGCTTCAGTGAAGAAAAGAAATATACACATTTAAAAATCAAAATCACCTTTTTAAAATAAAAGTTTTATCTATTGTATAATAGGTAAACTACTGTGAAATGTAGTTGCCTGTTTAACTTTATATATGCTTTGATTTAGGCAGTTTAGCTAATTCAAATAAAATTTGTGAAGTTAAGCACTTTCAAGAAAAGGAATAGGAGAACCGAATTTAACCTGGAGTGTCTCTTTTCTTCTCCTGTTATTCATTTGAAGTGCCCTATCAGTTTGAACTGACCAACTTCAGTCATTTTTACCCTTTTATTTTTTTTTTCTCTAATGTAAACTGAAATTCCCTGCTGTTCATGGTATTTAGTGTTTAGCATCATTTAATGAGCAGGTATTATTAAACTTAAAAGGTCCTTGTCTGTGCATCTCTGATTAGTTAGTGAAGGAACCAAAGAATTTCTCTTAATATATTTGATGCTGCCCTATTTTACATATACGTGCTTTTTGATGAAGTAGAAAGTAGTAATTTTGGTGAAAGTAGGATGGATTGTGTCAAGTGAATATGTGCCCTTCTATTAATTTGTAGAATATAGCTTGTTTACAAATGTCACTGTATGATATTTTCCCTTATAGAGTTATGTGTGTAGATTTCCAAATAATTCATTATGCGTTAATTCATTTTTATGAAAGGATAGATATATAGGTAATTAAAAATAGATGCTTTAAAATATCAAGGTTTAGATAAGCCTTAATATAAAAGCAATAGTTTAATGAATATATAATATAATAAATGCAGTCTTTAATACTAAACTCTTTAAATCAGACAATTTCATACTACTCTTAATTGCAGTTTCTTTTAAATTATAATAAGGAATAAACTATTAACTAGTAAAGAAATGGTAGCATTCATTAATTGCACACTTCCTGACATTGCTGATATTTTATTAGTAGTTATAAGTTTGCTCTTAGGAAGAGAAGAATATCTGTGAAATAAATAGCATGAAGCGAAAATAATGAGGCTACAATGCAAGCCAATGTCAGATAACCTGTAATAAGTTACAGATGGCACGTGCGACGTTAACATTGGTAACAGGTAAAAGATGTAACACTGCTGCCTACTGGTGAGAAGCAGTAGTGCTCCAAGCGTAAGTGGAAATAGGTGTATCCAGAATGTAGGTAACAGACATGGTCACATAGGGTTGCTTTCATTGCTACCTATGACCCACAATATTATTTTCATTAGTATTAACAGTGTTTCATGAGAGTAAATTTTCTGATATGAGACCTTTTTTTATATATCTGGAGCATCTATTTAAATAGTGTATTTGTTCTCTCGTTGTAATAATTTGGTGCCTATACAATTTTTCTTGTGAGTGGCCTTTCTTTGATAACATTGACTTATTTATTTTTTACTATCTGCATTTCCAAACTATGTTTAGTTAAAAAATAAGATCTTGTCTCTGAAAGACAAGTGATAATTTTAGTAATAGATAACTGGATATTTAGATAGTCCAATGAGACCTTTTATTCAGACAAAGAAGTATGATTTTTATATGCAGCAATCAACATCTGATAAGTCTAATTGGAAAAAATGAAAATCATACTGCTTTAAAGCACTGGTGTCAAATTTTAGCAAATGAAAAATCAAGTGTATCTCTATTGGGGGTTTATTGTTCCTTGTTGTTACACTTAAAATAAGCTCAGAGTTTTCTATGCTAGAAATGAAATTTTTGCTAGATTTACCTTGGCATATATATTAGTTTTTTGTCCAATAAACTAATTTTGTTTATAACCTTGAAAAGCAATTAAGGGTATTTTTAACATTAACTCAACTGAAAGTGAAGCTTTAATTTTATAACCATGGTTAGTTTAATATTTGTTGTGCAGTGTTTATAGTGTTTGTATGGGCATGACATGATCGACTTAATTAAATGTGATGATTTCATTATTCTGATTTGAATCCTTCTTGCACACATTTTAGCTTTATTTTCAGATATTTATTACACATGACTTATTAAAACACCATGAACTATAAAAATAGTTGTTAAAAAGTGAGGAAACTACTCTTTCATTATGTATAACTTTCTCACGTAACAGCATTATTGCTCTTTCCATCCTGCCAAAGAGTTGAGTAAAAACTAAATTAACAAAAGAGAGAAAAGAGAAAGTGTTTTTTATGTATCCCAAATGCACCTTTGCTTTTAGAAGGAGAAAAAAAAATAGAGGTCATATTGTTTTTCTCAAGGTGTAAATACACTCCTTATACATTGATTCTCTTCCTTTCTGTCCCGTTTCCTCATTCCCTTTTCCTCTTCCCCTCCCGTGTTTGTATGTCTGTCTTTATTTATATCTATACAGCACCTTTTCTTTTGTTACTGTAGGTGGATATTGCCATTAAATTCTTGCCCAGTAAAATTGGAAGGCTTTAAGTATTAATTCTTGAGAATTTTATTTCTGCTTGTTTTATTAACGTGGACAAAGAGAACAAGAGGCGGGGAGGGCAAGAAGGAAGGAGAGGGAGGAAAATCAGAGAATTAGAGAAAGAACAATAAGAGAAAAGGTAGAGCTAACAGCAAGTGAAATGGAAATAAATCAGATTACATTGTATGAAAATTCTGTGTATCAGAGAAAGTTATAAAGTGTGACTGCTGTCTAAATGTGTGAGAAATTGATGTTTGTATGCTTTAGATAATTTTCACAAGGTACAAAAGAAATTAATAAATGGTATATAAAACATCCATGGAAGGTTTAGTGGTAGCTAAAAGATGAATAGTTAGAATTACAATTTAACTTGCTTTACTAATAGAACTTATCAGACCACCAAGAAGGTGTTTCAATAGCAGAGATAGTAGCCAGAAGTCCCTATACTGAAATATAGCAAGTGTTTCTACTGTGTGAAAGTTTCTGCTGCTTCATACCATATGCAGCAGTTTGAAAAACCTAGTGCTAAGAGTAGTCTGCACTGTGGCCTTTATCATCTTAAGTTTTTCACCTAGAAATAGTTTTCAGAAAAGGGATGAGAAGAATGCTATAGTATTCTCTTTAACAATATGAATCATTATATGTTAATACTTTTACCTCAGAAGCCAACAAGAAAATAAAAGAATTACATATATGGACAAAAAGCTCTTTTGTAAAGCTTAAGTTCTTCTCTATTTTATTTCTGTGTGAATATTTAACAGAATTTTTTTTACCTCTGTATCTATTTATGGTATTTTACAAATATATGCATGTTTAGCTCTGCCACATTTTGAAAATTTTGCTTAAAATGATATATAAAAGTTCTCAAATATATATAATATATAAAAGATATACATAATTCTCAAATATTATTAAAGTTTTCCTGTTTTATAAAATGCAAAGCTGTATTTTTCAGTAATGTTTTATTTGTAAAATTGAGCAATCATAATGATAATTAAAATGCTTCATTTACATATTTGTTTTATTTATGAACTTTGATACATTCAGCATCAACTTATTATTTTTTGTATCATGAAAAGATATCAAAAACATAAATATATCAAAACATAGCTTGATTAGCAGATTAGGCTACCACAATTTAAAATAAAATTTTAACCCTTATTTTCTGTCCTTGATTACTTTAAGTCAAAATTTATGTAATAATAATTTGTTGCTATAATTTCTGAAAAAATGTAAAACATACCAATATTTCAATTCATAGCTTTAACATTAACAGGTAATAGTGTTTGTGTCTTTGACCCCATCCTAGGTAATATACAGAATGTGTCTTTTCTTTCTCTTCATCGATAATCTCATATTTAAGGAAAAGCACTTTTTAAATTACAAATTCAAAGTGGCCGGAAGAAAATAAACCTTCATAGTTGCATAGTCTACTTTAGTATTTGTTACTTTTTCTACACTGTCCTATTAGTAACCTTTGGTGTTTATTTTGCTGTAATTTTAAAGAGTTCTATCATTTCTCATTAATGAAACAGTCCTTTAAATGTAAGAGTAAGCTCTTTATTTGGTTAGAGAAAAGTTACCTGTTTGCTTAATTACCACTGATTTAGCATTTTTATATCATTTACCGGAAAATTTTAACCATTATTTTTAAGTTGGAGTCAACATGTTTTAGACTTGTTTTTGGAAATAATATTGCCTTAAAAGGCCTAATAGCAATTGCATGATTAAAACTTGTTTAATAAGCCTGACCAGGTGGTGGCGCAGTGGATAGCACATCCGACTAGGACACCAAGGACCCAGGTTCGAAACCCTGAGTTCGCAGCTTGAGCACGGGCTCATCTGGTTTGAGCAAGGCTCACCAGCTTGAGCAAAGGGTCACTTGGTCTGCTGTAAGGCCCTGCTCAAGGCACATATGAGAAAGTAATCAATGAACAACTAAGGTACCACAACAAAGAATTCATGCTTCTCATCTCTCTCCCTTCCTGTTTGTCAGTCCCTATCTGTCCCTCTCTCTGTCTCTGTCAAAAAAGAAAAAAGAAAAAACGAACTTATTTAATAAAATAAAACATTTTTATTAGAGCGATAGATATTCTATTCTGGCTTCTTTTTTCCTCCTAAGATAATCATATAAATTGGATACCTCTACACGACAAAAATAGTTTTATTTTATTTTTAAAGAACTTACAAAAAATCTAGTTACTTCCAGTGAAAAATAAACTCAATACATTTTAATTAGTATTTTATTGACTCTTTACGTTTTTTCTTTTCATATGAATATTTTAACTGAATACTTAAATCTTTTTCGCTTCACATACTAAATGTTAGCTGGCTATGCCACCCTGGCAAGGTACTTGACCTTTCTCTGCCTAAGTTTTTAATTCTTTTTAATTTCTTTCATACATAAGTCAAAGTTAACTTTTCTAAAATACCTGTAATCTTATTACTGTCCAGCTTTAATAATAATTTTGAAACTCTTATTACCTAAGGAAAACAATTCAGACTCCTCCTTCTGACATTTAAGATCCTCCAATTTCATATCTAATTTGCCCTTGTGTATTCCACTACTCCCTGACTCGTTGAGTAAGCTCCCGTCAATCTATACTATATGCCAGTTGCAAGATACACCTCATCATAATATTTTCAGTTTTGCATCTCTTTGGAGCATTCTCAAATATATTTCCTTTTACAGAAGTCTTGCTTATTCAGTGGGAGACCATTTCCAATCCTAGGTTCTCCTCCATATAGGCTTCCACAATCTCCCAGGATGAGTTTCCAGAGTTCAGAGTTCACACCACATGACATTTGTCCTCCCTTAATGTACTAATCATACTCTACCTTGTATTCTAGGTAGGCCAGATAAGACCCATATCTTACCCATATTACATAATTGGAATTTTTCAAGGCAGAGGCTAAATTGGGTTTTACTATGAATCCCTTCTCTGCTTCCCCACAGCATCTAACGTAGTACTCTGTACATAAAAGATGGTCTGTGATATCTGTGCAATAATTATTAGGGAGACCTGTGGCATAACAGAAAGAACAAGCATTTGAATAAAAAGACTTGGGTTTGAAGACTGGATTAAATACTGTTTGACCCTGAGCAACTTAACCTATATGACTCCCAGTTTCTTCAGTTTGTAACAAGGGGCTATATTATTATCTAATTTGGAGGCTGGATGCAAAAATGAGAAATTATGTGTGTAAAACATTTAAAATATGTCTGTATGTAGTAGATGCTGAATAAATATTTACATTTTTGTTTCATGTGATGAAACTCATTTTATCATTAGCCATGTAAACTATGGGAGTGCTTGTGAGGTTGATCACTGCAGATATGCTAACAGAGCTCACTTTTGAATAACAGATAGCATGTGTTGTCTTGAGGAAAAAAAAATTACCACTGCCTTTGTAAAGATGTCCTCATTACATTATGGCCACAGATGAGTGGTTCCCTTGTTCGCTTATGTTCGCATATGTCAACTATTTCGTCTCTGAAATCTCCCTCTCAACAGTAGTGCTACAGTGCAGTAGGTAGACAATAGATGAATGTAACAATAGTAAAAATAAAGACTGTTGCCACCTTCATCTATTAAATATTTGATTTATTTATTCATTTATAAAGCAACAAGTATTTGAAGACTTTATGTGCAGATCATGCTGGTAGGATACAATATTGATCTAGGAACAGATCTTACTCTTAGTGAATTTACAATTTGACACAGGAAAATGAAATATATACATAAATGGTCATGAGATAAAAGAGGCATGGACAGAGTACAAAGGTTATGATTTATTTGCAACCTTGGAGCAAAACTCGAGAGGTGGCCACAGAATAAAATTATGAATCACTATTTTGTATCTCCAAAGGTGGACCATATTCTCTATCTGGCTTGGCGTTGGAATTACTAAAGTGATATAAGAATGTATTTAGACTGATGGAAAGGAAATTGGGATTATCACAAGACTGTGTCTGTATTAAAATGCTGATCAAAATACATACATATAAATGAAATAATTTTTCCCACTCAAATTCTTCACAATCAAAAAGTACACCTGTAACTCAAATTAGCCACACATTTAAAAGTGCATAGACTTCCCTCTGTACTTCACATTTTTATGTGAGCTTAAATAGGAGATAAGCATAACACTCAAAATATGGATATCCAATTTCGAATAAAGGAATTTCACAATATTGCTGTAGAACAATGTAGGCAGTTCTCCACTATTATGTTTATTAAAATATGTATTTCAGCTTTTATCTGTTTGAAATGGTGGCTTCAATTTTGTAAATGCCACAGGTTTAGTTTAGATTTTATTGTTAGAGTGTTACAGTTTTGATAGCACTGGGCAT